>NC_028642.1:16284722-16389455 GCF_001406875.1 Solanum pennellii | reverse complement strand
TAAACAACCTTTGTTATGGCCCTGACCCAACTTTGGGTTTTGTGTACCTTGACTCATGGAAAAGCCATGAGTTGAGGGTGGCTATTATGAGGAATGCTCTGGAAAGTGGGGTTGAAAGAACAAAGAGAGAGAAAGAACAAAAGTAAAGTGACTCAAGAATTAGTTGAAAGAAAAGTAAAGAAAAAGAAAAATATACAAGATATACAAGCAAGAAAAGAAGAGAGTCACTTACACAAATGAAGAAAAAAGGGAAAATAGCAAGGTGAAAGAATATGGGAAACTGGGCAAAATAAAATGATAGAAAATGGTATGTTTAGCCGATATGTCAAGGAGGGCAAAAAGTCACTAAAGTATACCTAAATATACCCTACCTGACCCTGAGCCTATGTTACAAGCTAAGAAAGTCCTATCGTGATCCTAAGAGTTGTATAGCAAACTTAAAGCAGTGAAAATAAGGGCAAGCTTATGGCAATATGTATGAATGAGTTGTGAATTTGTTCTGAGAGTGAGTGTTGAAAAGTAATCCTTATACTCAAACTGAAATCATTGTGTGAAAAATGAGGATGTTGTTTTGAAGTGAGGACACTAGTTGCAATACCGGAAATATTAGCACCTCGGTGAGAAATTGAAGAGGATAGGTGTTAGTGCATGGTGAGTCTGTGTCATGGTCTGATTCCACATAATTCAAGCCTAATAGTGATAGCATGCATAAATATGATGAGATTAATCGGGATTGATAGCCAAATGATTGCAAAGGATAAAACATGGATACTATTGTACAAAGATTTTGTATTGAGTCATAGTGCGTCGCTTGAGGACAAACAACGAATTTAAGTTGAGGGTGTTGATATACCGTGGTTTCACGGTATTATTAATACTTTTTCCTTAAGTTTAGTGTGTCCAAAAGCCTTTTTGTGCTAATTTTTATATAAGTTTCTCCTTATTTGCAGGAAATCTGTCCAAAGATGAATGCGGAGGTTTTTGAGCGAAGAAATGCAGAAGAGACCACCTACGGAGCTTGTGACGGTCCGTCATGCTTGTGACGGTCCGTAGGTGGCAGCGTAGTGCAGCTGCTGAAGGAAGATGGGGAAGTCTGACCAAGTGTGGGGTTACGGAAAGCGTGACGGACCGTCGTAGCCATGACGGTCCGTCCTGCAGGTTCGTCATGAAGATCAGAGAAGTAGCCCCAGTACCCATATTCCAAGAGTTCAAGTGTTTTGGAACGGAGACCCTCGACGGACCGTTGTGCTCGTAACGATCCGTCATACCTGCCGTTGAGGGTAATGAAGAGAGCAGCAGAAGAAATTGCACAAGTATGGGACGACGGAGTCCATGACGGTCCGTCGTGACCATGACGATCCGTTGCGAGGTCCGTCGACCCAGCCGCGTTTTGGCAGATTTCCAGCAAATAGAGTCCTTGTTTAATTAGGTTTTTATTTTTTATAAATAGTTCGAAAAACCTCGTTTTTGAGGTTAGACTCCGGATAGTTAGACTCTGGATTGTTAGACATCATATTATTAGACTTTGTGTATGAGTGTGAGATTCTTGATAATCATTAGACTTTTTGTGAGATTATTGATTACTTTGAGATTCTTGCAAGTGATTATTGGTGATTTATCAAGCAAACTTTCGGATTTTACTCTTTCTCATTGAAGTAAGTGCATAACTTCTTATTTAATATTTGAATATTGTGATTATGACTATGAGTAACTAAACTCCATAACTAGGGTTGTGGGAACCATAGGCAAATAATGAGATAAAACCTAACTAAAATAACAATTCTAGAATAGTGTCTTGCATGTATTAATAATTCTTTCGCTTAGAATTATTTTTAACGGATGGCCAACGTTAGAACTCGACTTAATGCTACTTGCCGGACCAAGGATAGATAATAGGAAAAGAATTATCGACATAGATTTAGTATATACTATCTAATAGGCTAGTATTGATTGGTACGAGGTTATAACTTAGTCAAATATCGAATACGATGTTTAATATGAGGTAAAGATAAGGGTTAGGAAAGCAACACACGTAGCCGGACCAATGTGCGGAGTGAGATTTTATAGATGCCGGACCATGGATTTAAAAATACATAACTTATCACTTTGCATGGAAGATACTAGGAAAGAATTGTTATAGTTAGAATTATCAAGTTATGAACCTGTGGGGAACACGTAAACCCTAGTTACTTTGATTAATTGATTAAAATCCAACATTCAAAGCTGTTAAGTGTCTCTTTCAATTGCGTTAGTTATTTTCATTCATTTAGAATTAGAAACCCCCCTTTTCTTGTTTTTTTTTACTTTCCAAGGGAGTCATTGACCAAACAATAGTAATAACAGGTTGAAGTTAAGTCGAGACTATTTTCCTCACGGGAACGATCCCAACCTCACTAGTTGGGTTATTTACTTGACACGACCGCTTTACTTCTTATTTGAGAAGTAAGTTTGAGCGTATCAGACGCAAACACGGAACTTACGAACACAAGTGAATCCAAGCTAACCCTGCTGGTATGATCATGAGCATTCTAAAGAGTATAAACTATTGCTGAAACTAAATCATAATTTTAAACTTAAATATATGGGGAACACCCATATTCTATAACTAATATAAATAAAATCAATGAGTTTAATATAAAGAAGTTATTAACTCAATACTAAGCTGAAACTAACTATGTCTGAAATAAGCCTCTAAACTGGACTAGAAATACTTGGACAAGCCCCAAATAAATATAGTAAAAACTGAAACTAAATGACTAAAGACTGAAATATAACCCATGACTGTTGTCCTTGGAGAATGAGGACTCACCGCTGAATCTGCTGAACTTGTGATACGCTAAAATTTACTTCTCAAAAAGAAGTATAAGCGGGCATATCAAGTAAAGAACCCAACTATGAGGTTGGGGTTGATCCCACGAGGAAAATTATTTAGACTTAACTTTAACCTATTATTACTTCTATTTAGTCAAGTCCTTCCCGAAAACAAGTAACAAACAGTGGTTTTTTTAAGCAATAAATGCACTTAGCTATTTCTATATAAACAAGTGATATGTTTAAAGATTTCATTTTTATCAAGTAAGGAGAGTAACTAGGGCTTAAGTTTTCCGCACAGGTTCGTAACACAATAATTCCAGCTATAACAATCCTTTTCTAGTATCTTGCATGCAAAGTGGTAAGTTATGTATCCCTAATTCCTTGGTTTGACAACTAGGAAATTTCACTCGACACCTTGGTCCGGCTACGTGTGTATGCTTTACTACACCTTACCTTTACTTCATATTGAGCATCATAATCGATGTTTTGCGTAGTTGTTACTTCGCACTAGCCGACACTAGCTTATTAGATAGTGTATACTAAATCTACATTGATAATTCTTTTATTATTATCTACCTCTTTGGTCTGGCAAGTAGCAATTAGGCGAGTTCTAACGCGTGCACTCGTTAAAAAGACTTGTAAATGAAAGTATTATCAATACATGCAATACACTATTCGAGAATTGTTATTTCAGCTAGATAATAATTCTTTTATTATTATCTACCTCTTTGGTCTGGAAAGTAGCAACAAGGCGAGTTCTAACGCATGCACTCGTTAAAAAGACTTGTAAATGAAAGTATTATCAATACGTGCAATACACTATTCGAGAATTGTTATTTCAGCTAGGTTTTACTTTGTTATTTACCCATGGTTCCCACAACCCTACTTATGGAGTTTAGTTACTCATATTAATAATCACACAATTCATATTTATTAGATAAGAATTCATGCACTTACTTTGATGAGATTGAAAAAAATCCAGAAAGTTATTTGAATTAATCGAAAACTTGCAACAATGATTTCGGAAAATAAAGTAATTTCGCAAAAATCCCAAAATTCAACACTTAGAACAATAAAACTCAATGATATCCAAGATTCCAACCCAAAGAACGAGGTTTTTACAAGTATTTATAATAATAGAGTCCAAACAAAATGGGGAAATCTATTTAAGGAAAATCTGCCCAAAAACCGCGTCTGAGTCGACGACCTGGATGAGGACCGTCGAGGCCACGATGGATCGTCGTGGTCCTCCGTCGGTCCATACTTAACTTCTTTTGCTGCTCTTTCTTCACAAACATTCTGTTACCATCGATGGTCATGGATGATGGTCCATTTCATGAATAACTGTCCGTCGATGGCTTCCGTTCCTCCATACTTAGAATCTTTTGAAGATGGGTACTGGGTCTTATTTCTGTTAACATTGACGGATGTGCAGGATGGTCTGTCATGGCTCTGATGGTCCGTCGAGAGCCTCCGTATCCCCACACTTAGTCTGAATTCCCCAACTTTATTTAGCAGCCTTTCTCATCGTACGACGGTGGCCACCTACGGACCGTCGAGGTCACGATGGAACGTCGATAGCTCCATAGGTCGTCACTTCTGCAATTTTTAGCACAATTCTCCCACGTTCTCCTTCTGGATAGATGTCCTGCCAACAAAGAGAAAACTACATTAAAACCAATACAAAAAGGCCTTAGACACACACTACACTTAAAGAAAAAACATTTAAAGTACCGTGAAACCACGGTACATCAACATCCTCAACTTAAATTCGTTGTTTGTCCTCAAGCGACGCACTATAACTCACCACAAAATCTTTATACAAGAGTATCCTTACTCTAGCTTTTTGCAATCATCTGTTTATCAATGTCGATTATTTTAAAATTGATTTATGCATGCTATCACTATTAAGCTTGATAATGTTGATCAGATCATGACAGACTCACCACACACCGACACCTATCCACTTTGATCTCTTACCAAGGTGCTAATTTTCCGTCATTGCAACTAGTGCCCTTGCTTCAAAACAACATCCTCATTTTTCACACAATGATTTCAGTTTTAGTATAAGGATTTTTTTTATACCCTCGCTCTCAGAACATCTTCACACCTCATTTATACTTATTGCCATATGCTTGCACATATTTTTACTACTTTAACTTCACCATAATAGATTCTTAGGATCACGATAGGAATTTTTTAGCTTGTAACTTAGGATCAGCGTCAGGTAGGATACATTTGGATGTATTTTAGTGTCTTATTGCCCTCCTTGATATAACGACTTGGTGTCCTACCTTTTCATCGTTTTATTCCGCCCTATTTCTTAATTTTCTTGTATTCTTTCACCTTGCTATTCTCCTTTTTTTATTGTTTTGTGTAAGTCACTCTTTTTTTTCTTGCTTGTATTTTCACATTGTCAATTTCTTTTTATTTCATTTTTCTCTCAACGTTTCTTGAGTCACTTTTATTTTGTTCTTTCTGTCTCTTTGTTCTTTCAACCCCACTTTCTGGAGCATTCCTCATAATAGCCACCCCCAACTCATGGCTTTGCCATGAGTCAAAGTACACAATACAAAAAGTTGGGTCAGGGCCACGACAAGGTTATTTTCTTCATTAGCCACCCTCAACCTATGCTTTTGGCATAAACTAAGGTGCACATATCCAAGGAGGGATCAGGTCCAACACATTGTTCCCAGTAAAGAGCAGTTGGGGTGAAAAAGAAAGGTCTATTTTCAGCTCAAATCATTTTGATCAAGAAGGGATTAATTTCATTTGGTTTTCTGTTAATTAGGCTAAATATTGTCTATATTGAACAAGAGCCTATAATTATTTCCTAATTATCTTTTACGACTTACTTTTAGCAGGACTAGTCAGGCAAGTTCCAGCTTAGTACAAATAGTGGACTATTCAAATTTTCCTCATACTCACTTGACATCTCATTACTCTACAAGTTTATTAGAAACCTAGTTCGAGTTTTGGATTTATGGTCATGCAGTGGTGTATCTTTATGTCATGCTTAGCGCCACACATTTATCAGTTACTATGCCTAGTCATGGAACATTTTCTTTAAATCAGGATATTATTTTGCTTGGTCATCATGCTTCAGATTCCATTTCTATACTATGTACAAAAGACACCAACATGCCGGTTCAACAATAAAAATAACCAATCTCTTGGGGAAAAAGAAGACACACAAGAAAACCCCAAGAGAGGATCATGAGTTGGGCTACTCAGACTTCACCCTAGCACTCACTTTCCATTTACCCCATCACCAACAAAAAGACATGCAATTGTCCCCAATGCATAAAACTATATAAAATAGGGTGGTAGGTGAAGCAAACCTGAGGTGCAAAGCGCCGATGATCAGCAAGATGGTGGGTCCGGTTTCCCGAAAACCCACTCCCTCTGAAGTAGGGATACTATCAGTAGTGTCCTCAACAATGACGACACCATCAATAGTGCTACTCTCAGCCTCTGCAACTCTGGAACTCGACGCCCCAGTAGCCAACTCTATAGCCCTCAACTGGCGGGCCTCCTCATCAATAAGCGAGGATCTCCTCGCAGCCTCCAACTCATGGCATTCCTTCTTCCAAGCCCGGGACTCATCCCATCTCTAGTCTGGTGCCTCTTTGCACACTCTCATGCTGGAGGTGATGGCACAATGGTAGTGGAGAACAAGGCAACCAACACTGTTTCCTCAGCGGCTCTACATAAGGGGCCTAAAACTCTGGCACCCGATCCTCTAGTATAATATCTAAATCTGTTCTAAGACTCTCCACAACAGCCTCGAGAGCCGTCACATGCACTGTAGGGACTGGTCGAGCAAGAACCCGCATCTCAAAAGCGTTCAAGTGCTAGTGGACCTCCATGACCTTCCGCTCAGTTTGTTGGTCCATCTTCCTCTCTAAGTGCTCATCTGCCTCAGCAATACACCTCTGCATCCAAGGCTAGATGTGGTGCAGAAGTGTGGCTATTTGGGCCTCAAGTTTCCTGACCATAGAAAGCGGGACCAGAGTAGTAGATGGAGTCGAGGGGGAGGAGCTTGGAGTGGTGCTACCACTCGGGATAGACTCGAATGGAGTGGTGTCGGTAGGCTCAGATATAGCCGTGTTATCCATTTGGGCTTGCTCTACCGTTGATGTTATGTCTCACCAAGCGGCTGCACCTCCGGACGGGTCCCTTTATGGGGAGCCAACTCATTGGCCTCATCACGAATGAGGCCAATATCTACTGTGATAGACGGGGTCTTGATCACATCAATGTTCCACACGGGCACTCTTTCTAACTTGAACAAAGCAAAAACCATGCACTGGAAGGGGTAAGTAGTAGTGGCCTTGAAGGCCCTCTCGTGCATCACTGCCTGCAGTAGCCATGCGAAATTCACCTGGTGCAATCATCATCGCCATCAATACCGCACGATCCCAAGTGCCAATGTTGTTAGCTGCAATGGGTGAAAGACAGTGTTGGACTAGTAACCACAAAAACTATAGTGTGAAGGTGAGGTTAGCCTTCTTGATACTTTCCTTGGGATCCAGCACCCAATCGGCAGCCTCTGCATTGACGGAAAGGTATTGTGCAATCCACCGCTTGGTGGTCTCTCTCAACTCTAGCTCACGCTGGAACCAGCCATCATTAATCAACTTCCATCGATAGTCGAACTCAGCGGTGATAGGTATCCGGATGGCATCAACATCCATGACATAGAGATACCTGCAGATGGCCGACAAGGAAATGTCAACCCGCTTGCCGCGGACTCGGACATAATCTAAAGGATCATGTTTGGCGAGGGTTGCCCGCTTATCTAGCAGAGACCGGAGAGTCGCCACATAGGAGGCGTAGAACTCTCGAACCATCTTCTCACTGTAGAGGCCTACATCCCGAGCCGTCCACTCCAGCTGATGCCTGGTGAATAATTCATGAATAGACGGCATGATGGGGAGACTCCAGTAAGAAACCCGCCGCTCTTATGTAAGGTTCTGGGTCATGAGCCCCTTGTCGTTTGACAGCTTGGAGTCAGTGGTATATTTTATATTTCCCCTCAGTATACCACCGGTTGGGCTGATTAGCAACCGGGGCGGGGACGCCAGGTTGGGGTACTGGAGTAGAGTCAGCACTATCAGCCTCATCAGACGAGGCAGACTGTAAAGCGGTGGCGGGAGCAGAAGCCTTCATAGACTCGTAGACCACCTCAGAACCAGACACTTCCTTAGAATGGAAAGAATCCTCGGATCCTGATGCTCCCTCAGACTGTGGAGCAGACCAAGAAGGTGTGCCGGTCACTATACACTCTTCTTCAGACTGGGAGGCAGTGACTCCGCCAAGCGCAACATTAGTCGGCGTGGCTCTGGTGGTGTGTGCAGCACGGGTGGGAGTAAGAGTGCCTGGTGGAAGGTACTCTAGGTCAATCTCATCGTCTGAGCCTATGACCATCTGGACGGACGGGGCGTCGGACTTTGAATGCCCTCGTGAGTATGCGAGGTCTTGTTTTGGTGCCATTAGTACCTACAAAGAAAAGTAATTAGCACCAGTACGAGCAATAGAAGAAAGGGACAAAGTAGAAACAGAAATGGAATGGCAGTGCAGCAGTTGCAGCACTGCATGACGGACCTATAGACGGTCTGTTGGAGGCATGATGGTCCATCATGGGGGTCCTTTGAGGAATACTTAGTGAAATTTTTGTATAACATTAGAATCAAAGGTTCTGATAGTGGCAAGGATTGTGCAGGACAGACCGTCAAAGCCACAACGGCCTGTCATAGGGGTCCGTCGAAGGACACTTAGACTAACATTTGGAAACATCAGAAACAAAAGGTTCTGACAGTGCCAATGGATGTGCAAGATAGACCGTCGAAGGCACGACGGTCCGTCATAGGGGTCCTTCGAGGGACACTTGGCCTAGGAATGAGAAGTGGGGAGTGACGGACCCCCATGACGTTCTGTCGAGGGCATGACAGTCCATCGATGGGGTCTCGTACTGTCGTTTAGGGACAATATTTTTTTATTTTATTTTAGCCAAATTAGTTCCCCTAACTTACTAATGCGGAGTATCCTTAACAACCCAAGATTCCCAATCAACTACCCAACATCCCATCATCCCTAGGGAAAGAATATTTTCAAGTTTAGCATTTAATTTTTGACAGCATATCAACCCTAGGTCAGCAACAGAATCAGGAAACACACACCATTTTTTAACAACAAACGCCCATTCCTTTTGATAATCAGACTTCTACGGAAACTTAGGACTACGGGGGTAAGTTCTAGCATGCAGTAAGGGTCCAAAATTGGAGACCCACACAGTAAGACAGTTAGTTTAATAAGAAAAACAAAACATAAAAAATTAACGATAGTTAATTCGTGGATAGAAAGAACATACCTGATAACTGGATTAGAGGAAGAAGAAGTAAGACACTTGTAGTGGAACAACAGCACAAACTCCACGAACACTTATCGGCAATGGATTGAAGAAACTAGGATAATTGAGAGAGAAAGGGACTATGGGAATTTGGGGGAAAATGTGGGAAATCAGAAGATGGAGAGGGAATGGGAGTTAATGGTGATGAAGTGGGGAGAAATAGTAGGAAATGAGGAGAGAAATGGTTATGAGGGGCAATGTGAAGAGGTGGGAACTTTAAAAGTTTATAACTTTTAATATGAAGCTTGACGGGTCGGGTTGGGTTGGTGGGTAAAGACGCGACGATTCCTCGTCGATGGACCGTAACATGGTCTACAGTCCGTCATGGGGGTCGGTCGAGGGTTCCCTAACTTGGAAAATTTGAAAGACATAATTGGGCATGAAGGATCACACAGACGGTCCGTCGATGGTTCCATCGATGGTTACAGCAGACTAATTTTCTGCAGATTTTTGGTGATTTGATAGTTGCACATTTAACACTCATTAAGCTAATCTTTTTGTATTTTCTGCTCACTTTTTAGACACAGATCCTAATGTATGCTCTATGCAACACTACTAACGAAAAAGAAAAGAGCATTCGGATGGAACATTCAATAAATAAAAGCAAAAATAATGCAACTATGCCTAGAAAATCATGAAAAACCTATAGTTGGCTAGATGATACATATTGGGTTGCATCCCAATCAGCGCTTGATTTAGCGTCGCGGCACGACGGAGGACTCTTGATTACTCAGACATCATCAATATGGTATGCCTCGATCAGTTCCTTCGCTGTTTCAGCATGCCCTAGATATATTTTGATTCGCTGTCCGTTCACCTTTAACCTCACACCCTTCTTGTTCTCCAACTAAACCGCACCATGAGGAAATAGTTGGGTTTAAATAGAGACAAGTCCATTTGGACTTGAGTTTGCCTAGAAACAAATGCAACCTAGAATTGAACAAAAGAACCAATTCCCTAACCAAAAAATCGCGCTTGTCATTCTTTTGGTCATGGTACTTCTTCATTTTTTCTTTGTAGAGGGATGAACTTTCATATGCCTTCAAGAAAAATTCATCATGCTCAGTCAACCCGTTTAACAACTGTTCCGCAGCCTCATTCCAATCCATTTTCAACTTGTTTATTGACCACATGCCCTTATGCTCTAATTCAATCAGTATGTTACAATCCTTCCCATATACAGGTTGGTATGGGGACATACCTATGGGAGTCTTGTATTCTATCCGGTAGGCCCTAAGAGCATCATCAAGACTCCTTGACCAATCCGTTCTACTAACATTCATTGTTTTTGCCAAAATTTGCTTAATCTCCCTGTTTGACACCTTAAATTGCCCACTAGTTTGAGGATCGTAAGGAGTTGCCACATTATGGCGAACCCCATATTTTTCCAATAATCCCTTAAACAGCTTGTTGCAAAAGTGGGAAACCCATCACTGATAATAGCCCTTGAGGTGCAAAATCTAGAAAATATGTTCTTTTTGAAGAACGCGGTGACACTCTTCCCTTCATTATTCGCAAATGCGATATCTTCCACCCATTTAAACTTATAATCGTCCACCACAAGAATGTTCTTCATCCATGAGAACTCACTAAGAGGTCCCATAAAATCAATGCCCCACACATAAAACAACTCAATCATGAGAATGGGATTTAGAGGGAGATCTTGCTTTCGCGAAATGCCACCATCTCTTTGGCATCAATCACATGCCTTGGAGAACTCATGAGCATCTTGGTGGATGGTTGGACAATAGTAGCCACATTGCAAGATCTTGTGAGCAGTCCGAATACCACTTTGATGCCCTCCTACATGCGAAAAATGGCATGCCTCCAAAACACTCAACATCTCAACTTCTGGCACACAAGCCGAATAAGACCATAAGCACAACTCCTAATATAAGTATGGATCATCCCAAATGAATTTTTTTTACATTATGCATGACCTTTTTCCTTTGATGAAAGGACAAGTTCGGTGGGACGATATCACTAGCAAGGTAATTCGCAAAATCTGCGAACCATGGAATCAAGTCTTGGGAGGCAGCCAATACATGCTCATCAGGGAAAGTATCATCAATCTCAGCCTTTTCACCAAACTCTCTCATTGCTTCATATTATAATCGGAACAAGTGATCAGCAACTTGATTTTTGGTCCCGTTTCTATCTTTTACCTCAAAGTCGAATTTTTGCAATAGTAATACCCAATGAATCAATCTCGGTTTTCCATATTTCTTTGCCATCAAATATCTCAAAGTAGACTGATCAGTATGCACTATAACTCTAGTGCCAAGCAAATAGGAGTGAAATTTCTTGAAAGCAAAGACTACAGCAAGGAGCTCTTGTTCAGTCATGGTGTAGTTCTTTTGGGCTTCATTAAGGGATTTGCTAGCATAGTAAAAGGGATGAAGGATTTTTTCCCTTCTTTGTGCCAATACCACACCTAGAGCAACCCCATTCACATCACACATCACCTCAAAAGACTTGCTCCAATCCATAGAAATGATGATACGTGCCGACACCAACCTTTCCTTCAATTCACCGAATGCCTTAAGACAAGAGTCATCAAAATGAAACTTACGCTCTTTCTCAAGCAACTTGCACAAAGGACGTGCAATCTTTGAAAATTGCTTGATAAACCTCTTGTAAAAGCCTGCATGCCCAAGAAAAATTCTCACACCTTTTACAGAGATAGGTGGAGGAATTCGCTCTATCACCTCAACTTTGCCTCGATCAACCTCTATACCCTTCTCTGAAACGCGATGAACCAATACAATACCTTCTTTCACCATGAAGTGACATTTTTATAAATTTAGCACAAGGTTGCAATCTTCACCTCTTAAGAACCTCAGACAAATGACTCAAACACCTCTCAAAGAAGTCAGCAGCCACTGAAAAGCCATCCATAAGCTCCTCATTTGTGTCCTCCACCATATCGGAAAATATAGACATCATACATCACTGAACATGGCCGGTCAATTACATAACTCAAATGGCATTCTCTTGAACGCGAAGGTCCCATAAGGACAAGTGAAGGTGATTTTCTCTTGATCTTACGGTGAAATAGAAACATGATTATAACTTAAATAACCATCAAGAAAATAGTACCACCCCTTTCGTGCAAGTCTATCCAATATCTGATCCATGAAGGGCATAGCAAAATGGTCCTTCTCGGTCCATGCATTTAATTTATCGTAATCCATGCATACCTTCCATCAAGTCACTGGCCTCATCGGAACAAGCTCATTTTTCTCATTGGGGACCACATTCATACCCTCTTTCTTAGGTACACACTGAATAGGGCATACACAACAACTATCGGCGATTGGATATATCACTCCAACATCCAACTACTTGATGATTTCCTTCTTCACCACCTCTTGCATAGATGAATTTAAACGTCTTTGGTGCTCAATACTTATCTTATGATTGGGCATGAGTTGGATTTTATGTGAACAAATCACGGGAGTGATCCCAATAATATCCGCAAAGTCCACCCGATAGATCTTTTGAACCTTTTAGTACCTCAACCAAACTCTCAACTTAATGCACATTCAAAGCTGATGCAATAATTACCAGCATAATTAGGTGGTAGAGCCTTAATTTCTACTTTTGGATCCTCCTCTATAGATGGTTTCACAGGTGGAGACTCGCGATGCTTCATATCGAACTCCAACTTCTTTGGTTTAAACCTAACATCACCTCGATTAAGTGCCGCGACCAATGACCTATTCTCTTCAACACAATCACTATCAAAACTCATGATCACTGTTGCTAGTGCTTCTACATCTAGACTCTCTTCTATTTGTACCTTAAATAACTTTTCAACCATGTAAGATATGACAAATACCGATTGGATCTAACCACTCTGCCTCATGGACCGACAAATGTTGAAAGTCAATAGTTCGTTGTTCAACCAAAATTTCATTTGCCCTTTCTCCATATCAACCAAGGCTCTACCCGTAGCAAGGAATGACCTCCCAATAATAATAGGCACCTCAAAATAAACCTCACAATCTAGAATCACAAAATCGATCATAAATATGAATGACTCCACCTTTACTAACACATCGTGGAGTATCCCAATAGGACTCTTTACCGTTCCATCGGCCATCAATAGCTACATCGCAGTGGGCTTTGTGTCTCCCAAACCCAAATTCTTCTAAATAGACAGAGTCATGAGATTTACGCTTTCCCAAGGTCACATAATGCTTTTGCCAGTGTAATAACCCGATTGAACATGGAATAATGAAGGTACTCGGATCTTCTTTCTTTTGTACTAGAGACCTCGTAGCAATAGATCTACAATGCTGCATTCTATCATCATCCTCAAAACTGATTGATCTTATCCTAGTAACCATATCCTTCATGAACTTGGCATAACCAGGCATTTTTTCAAGAGCTTCGATCAAAGGGACATTGATGGAAAGTTGTTTCAATATATTAATAAAACGCCGGTATTTACCATCCTCGGTCTTTTTCACTAACCTCTGTGGAAATGGAGGTGGTGGTCTAGGCATGGGGGTCTCCTTTTAGGGTTCCTCAACTTCTTTCACCGTTTTGTCTCCCAAATAACCACTAACCTCCACTACCTCATCATCACCTCTTATCACATTTTGCACATTAGACGTCATTGGTGGGTAAATTGTTTGCTTACCACCTCGAGTTGTGATTGCTATACAATGTCCATCATTTTTAGGATTTTGGACAGTGTTTCTAGAAAGAGTGCCTGGTTGACGTGGGTTCACAGTCGAAGACAATTGGGCCGTTTGCAAATCAAGATGCTTGATCGACATTGCATGTGCATCAAATTTTTACCCAATACTCGCTATGTCAGTCCTCAACTCTTTACTGTGCTCATCACTAGCATCAAAACTCCTCATCATTTTCTGCAACATATCCTCAACTCATTCCATACTACCTCCACCATCCCTAGGAGCAACTTCACAATTTTGAGGTGGAACATAGTCCCAACTGCTATCATTTCTTTTACCATAGTTACCCCGATTGAAGTTGTTATCGCAGTTGTAATTCCTATCTCTGACATAATGACCCTCTCAGTTGTAATTACCATAGTTTCGACCTTCGCACCAATTTTCCTGATTGGAGCCTTCGGTATTTGGTCGGAAACCCCTTGACTGCTCATTTACCGCATAAGAGTCCTCCTCATAGTAATATTAATCAGTTTGCGGTGGTGGTTTAGACAAGTAGTTCATTGTATTTACCTTTTCTGCACCCCGATGACATGTTTAACATCAACCCAAGACCAGTTCTCATTTGAGCCATTTCCTCATGAATCTCATCTGTGGCTGGATTGTGTGTGGATTGCAATGCAAAAGTGTTTCTCCAGTACCTGACTTTCTAGTGCTCCAAGCTTTAATATTTAGGTATATTTTCTATAACTTCTCAGCGATATCATCATAAGGACACTCCCCATAAGAATCACCCTCTATCGTATCCAGTTTTGCTTTATTATTATCATCTTGTCCCCGATAGAAGTATTCTTTAGTAATGCATCATCGATGCGGTGATTGGGGACACTTCACAAGAAAGAGGTGAACCTATCCCAAGAATTACTAACTGATTCTCCCAGTAGTGCCACAAAGTTGTTCACCCTATCTTTGTGGTTTAACTTCATAGACATCGGGTAGTAATGTCCTAAAAACACATCCCTCAATTGATTCCAAGTGTAGATTGAGTTATAGGGGAGCTCGTAAACCATATAGAGGCTTCTCCCGTTAGTGAGATAGGAAACACTCTCAATCCAATTACGTCCATATTCAAATCATGCCTCCCTACACAACTCTTAAACACGATCTCACCTTGGCGATGTGAGCATGTGGATTCTTAGAAGGTAGCCCCAAAAACAGATCTCTGGCGATGAGCATTTGCATCAGAATACTAGTTACAACAAATGTATGAACGTGTGGAAGGGGAGGCAAGACAAATGGGCCGTCATAGTCAGTAATGTTATCATATCCCCTATAATACTCTTGAGGGCATGGAGCAGGAGGTTGACTATGTGTTTTACCTTCCCTACGATTTTCAGGTAATAATTGATCATGAGCATCGGTGGGTGGAATTTCCAGGTTGTGATCATCTTTAAGAATACCCAAATTTTGGTTTATAATGCGCAGTGTACGCTCCAGATCGGGGTCAGGTCAGAGTATGAGTTCTCCTATGCTCCGCATACTTGTCATACACGGAAGTTAGATCTACAAGAGATAAAAACAAAAATAAAAAGTAAAATTAGGAAAATGTTGACTAAACTTTGGTAATAAGCTTAAAGTTAATCTAAAATCCACTTTCCCCGGCAGCGGCGCAAAAAATTTGATATGCTCAAATTTAAATCTCTAAAAGAAGTATAAGCGGTCATATCAAGAATAGAACCAAGCTATGAGGTTTGGGTCGATCCCACGAGGAATATAATTTAGATTTAACTTTAACCTTTTATTACTTCTTTTAAGTCAATTCCTTTCCGAAAACAAGTAAAAAACATGTGTTTTTTTAAAGCAATAAATGTACATAACTATTTCTAAATAAACAAGTGACATGTTAAAAGATTTGATTTTTATCAAGTAATGAGAGTAACTAGGGCTTAAGTATTCCTCAAAGGTTCATAACACAGTAATTCTAACTATAACAGTCCTTTCCTATTATCTTACAGTAAAGTGGTAAGTAATGTATCCCTAATTCCTTGGTGTGGTAACTAGGAAATTTTACTCCTCACCTTGGTCCGGCTA
This sequence comes from Solanum pennellii, assembly GCF_001406875.1. Classification (NCBI taxonomy): domain Eukaryota; kingdom Viridiplantae; phylum Streptophyta; class Magnoliopsida; order Solanales; family Solanaceae; genus Solanum; species Solanum pennellii. The sequence continues at coordinate 16,373,495 of NC_028642.1, read as the reverse complement.
AGTGTGTATGCTTTACTAAACCTTACGTTTACCTCATATTAAGCATCATAACCGATGTTTGGCTTAGTTGTTACTTCGCACCAACTGACACTATCCTATTAGATAGTGTATATATTATCTACCTCTTTGATTCGGCAAGTAGAAACAAGGCGAGTTCTAACGCATGCATTTGTTAAAAAGACTTCTAAACGAAAGAATTATGAATACATGCAATACACTATTCGAGAATTGTTATTTTAGCTAGGTTTTACCTTGTTATTTATCCATGGTTCCCACAACCCTAAAAATGGAGTTTAGTTACTCATATTAATAATTACACAATTCATATTAATTAGATAAGAATTCATACACTTTCTTTGATGAGATTGAAGAAAATCTAGAAAGTTACTTTAATTAATCAAAAACTTGCAACAAACGATTCCACAAAATAAAGTAATTTCCCCAAAATCCAATAATTCAACACTTAGAAAAATAAAACTCAAATATATCTAAGAGTATAACCCAAAAAATGAGTTTTTTTTACAAGTGTTTATAATAATAGAGTCCTAACAAAGGCGGGAAATCTATTTAAGGAAAATCTGCCCAAAAACTGCGTCTAAGTCGACGACTTGGATGACGGACCATTGAGGACATGACGGACCGTCGTGGTTCTCTGTCGATCCATACTTAACTTCTTTTTCGGCTGCTTTCTTCACTAACTTTCTATTACCATTGACGAACATGGATGGCGGTCTATTGCATCAACAACGGTCCGTCGCTGGCTTCTTTTCCTCCATACTTAGAATCTTTTGAAGATTGATACTAGGGCTACTTTGTGTTAACATTGACGATGTGTAGGACGGTCCGTCGAGAGCCTCTGTATCCCCACACGTAGTGAAAATTACCCAACTTCCTTTAGCAGCCTTTTTCTTCGTACAACGGTGGCCACTTACGGACCGTCGATGGCTCCTTAGGTCGTCACTTCTTCAATTTTCAGCACAATTCTCCCACATTCTCCTTCTGCACAGATTTCCTGTAAAGAAAGAGAAAAGTACATTAAAACCAATACAAAAAGGCCTTAGACACATACTAAACTTAATGAAAAAGCATTGAAAGTATCGTGAAACCATGGTACATCAACTGGTGATTGGGAAGTCGATCTATGCGTGATCTGGATGCTGAGAACCTGAACCTACATCACGAGAAGATGTAGCGCACGTATGTGTCAGTACTTGAAAGGTACTGAGCATGTAGGATAGAGTAAAGCTAAAATAAAACATAACTAAACAAACACAAAAGCAAGTATAATAATCTGAACATGATAAACTAAATTTCTTAGCTAACTGAATGCAATGACCAATTTATAACATGCTGAAATTGATACTTAATATACTGATAAATGGTCAATGCAGAGAGTTTGACTGAACTGTGGGAGCTACTAATAACCGATAATAAAACCACATGAGCTAAATGTGGAGTCCAATGTATACACCCCGTCGAGAGGATCCAGTATACCCTGCCAAAGGTATAAAGGCATGCTAGCATGATCACTAAACTGATTTCCCATAGAGTGGATATACAACCTACTTGGCTATTAGTTCTGGTACTAATTGGGTGCGTTGAACCCTAGTCCAACTCAGTATTATGCTACTCCGATGGATTTATATAGTTAATCGATTATGTTTGATTTTTTTGTTAACACTGGATAGCTCAAAACTAAACATGCAAACTGACAATGCAACATTTAATTTGATAATGATGCATTAAAAATTGAGGCATGTATAACTGAATAACTGAAATATCTGACCTAGCATGTGTAACTTAAGGACAAAAGAAATACAAATCTAGGGTTCTGAAATTCATACGATAATATGAGTAATAACATGATAATCTTATTTGGAACATCTATTTAATAAGTTCATGAAGTTATATAAGAGTTGTAGAAACACTAGGTTTAATCATGATAATAGAATCAAGAATTTGACTGAAAACTAGGGACCCAATGGGTGAAAGGAACCCACTAGTTAAATCCCACATACCTGGTGATGAAATCCACGGAAAAATACGTAGGTTTCAACTGGAACTGCTGGGAACTTTTTGTTCTTGAACTAGGGTTCTTGAGCTTTTTCTCCTTTCTTGCTTCTAATTTTCTAACTTTTGATTTATGATTTTGACATAGGCAAGTTTTAATTATGTTTCAAGACTTAAACTGACTAAAAGCTGATGATTTAGGGTCGAAACGACGTATCTTACAGTTTAAACAAAGTGGGAAAATACTAAAAGACCCCTGGGTAAGTTTCTGTCAGACCAATCAACGGCCAGGACACACGGTCCGTCGATTGATCCACGCCTCGTCAGTTGGTCCGTCGGTTGGGCCTTTTTGACAGGCCTTTAGTAAAACAAGCATAACGTTTTACTCGAAGGTCTGATTATAGCAAGGTCAGTATCAATGGAAAGATAATTCAATTATCTATCTCTGGATAGGTTATGGGACACCTAATTAAGTTTTTTCTATGTTTTATGACCAATTGAAGTTGACCCAATAGCATTTCCCCCTTAACTGTCTACAAATTCCCACGTATGGTCAGACCTACGGACTATAGGTCCACTTACGAACTGTGATGGTCATCCATATCTCTTGTCAGAGACTGGGTAAAGGGAGTCTCGGTCGAAGGTCATGGACTACAAACCATAGTTTGACCTACGTAACGTAAGTCAGTCCGTCAACTAAGACTTAACCAATTTTCCTGGGCTGAGATTTTGGGGAGTTTCTGATCCCATCGCCGGTTGTGTAGGACGGATCGTGGGTCAGGATACAGTCCGTCGATGGTCTCGTCTGTTGCACTTGCAAATTTTCTGAAAAACTGATATTTTTGTCTGTTTTAGTTGCGGGTTTTACAGTTCTTTAATAGGAGTTGAAGTTTATGAATATCTTGAGGTAGAATGTATTATTTATTGAGTTCTTTGGGGTAAATCTTTGGGTATACGACTTGGGTACATAGATCTAAAATGAATTTGATAAAATAAATCGTATGCAATGACTTATGGTCGAAAAAGAGATGAAAGTTTGTCAGGCGTCACCTAGGGAAGTCAAGCGAGGCGTATCCCAACTACGCCAGAGGGCCTGGGGAGGGCCGCATGCAGTGCGTCAAAATGGAGCCCAAGTCAAACAGGGCTAGCGTGGGCCGCCCCCGCGCACCTGAATCGGTGTTTTTAACCTAGTCTTCATAGTATAATATGTTTAAGCCCTTCTAAAGTGTTTTAATACTTTCTACTAATTATAACTACTCTAAGTGACTTCTAAACATATAGAAATCATCCATAAACATGAATTACAACCTTGAATCCATAACTTCAAATTCAATGAAAGTTAAGACCCACTCTAGAAAGTTCATAGAGTCCTGTTAAGAAGTCTTTAGGAAATTCTTTTAACATTGTTTTAATACTTTAAGATCAAGTTGAGAAAAGAGTGAAGATAAGAAGAAAAAGTTCATTTCAAGTTTCATAAGTCTTTTATAAACGTTTTAAATTTCTTTTTATGACTTAAGTTTCTATTATGTTAAGAATAAAGTGAAGAGCTTTTACTCAAAGTAATATATGGGGACTAACTTTTCCCAAAGAGGTATAAAATATTTTCACATTTAATAATTAAAACTGAGATTTTCAAAGAGCCTTCGGGCTAGTTTAAGAAAAAAGTAATAACTTTCTAAATGAAGCAAGTAGGGGAAACTTAGATTTCTAAGGTAGCCTTTGAGATAACTTTTGAGCACTAATCTCAAATCACATAAGTAAGTATGTTTGAAAAACATAAGAGCTAAAATAATATTATTCTTGGGAGTAGTATAGGACATTTATATAGGGGACAACTTAGATAACTCCCAGCCCCCATAAATCATGTAACCACCATGGGTAGAAAATGGTCATACTTTTTAGATGGTTTCAATCGTGCTTTTTAACATAGACTAGTGGATCTCTTAGTAGTTTAGGTTTTATACCAAAGTAATGGTATAGGAAGGCCCTGACACCGTGAGGCAAAACGATGTATCATCACTATAGTTCTTGAGTGATGGTTGGTGGTTAGAAAAACACCCATAGATAATAAATTATTTTTACATACAAAGTAATTTGACTTTGTACATACATCTTAGAGTTATATTGTATCTTTGCATACATTAAGAGTGGGCAAAAATTTTAAAACAACTTTTTTATATACTATTTCTTTGAAATTGCTTTATGCTGAAATGAGTTCAAACGTGTAGAGTTGAATTTAGCTAGGTAAGTTCTTCAGATACTCTTCTCAAGACTATGTTGTACCATTTTGAATTCCAACTCGCATAATCATAAATTCAATGTTTTGATGACACTTTTCCTGCATCGTATTATGATGCAAACATAGATAAAGAGGATCGGTATACATCATAGCGTTAATCCTGTTGAGAACTCAACAATCAGCTTGTGAGCCTCCTTTCATTCCAGAGGACATGTATTACTTTTTTTCTTATTTATTTCATTAGGATGTTGTGGGGTTTGTACCAACATCCATCGCCATTTTAGAGGCTTCGTAGATAGACAGTCAGACGTTAGTCCTTTGAGACTTTTTAGTATTGTCTGTTGTTGTTAAGACTTTTTTTGTGAGATTTGGCCATGTTTGAATGTTTACGTTTTAAAAACATTATCAGTTATTATAAGCTTCAAGTTAAGTTAACTATAATTCTTACTATCTTCTACTTAGTTAAGTAAGTCATGCTAACGATCCGCTCGAGGCCAGTAATAGTCATTGAGTGCCTCTCCCGCCCAAGATGTAGTCTTGAGTCATGAAAAACTTGTTATCAAAGAATAGAGTTCAAGAGTCCTAGAAATTTTATGAAGTCGTGTCTATAGTGTACTAGTTATCGATGTGAAGCGTCCATATCCATAATTAGGAGGCTAAAACATTTAGAAATTCCTTAAATTCTTTAATACTCACTTTGTACGTACTCACTTTGTACGTTAAATTCTTTAATACTCACTTTGTACGTTAGATTTATCCTTAAATTCTTTAATTCTAACTTTTGCTTGCACATGTTTTTGGATAAACATGCCTCAAACAAGAGCAACAAGATGTTGCCGAATTAAAACAAACGTTTAGGAATAAGAGGTACTTAATGCATCTGAAGTCCAACCCTGGACATAAATCTAATTCCAAATTCAGAGAGGCAATTAGGATGCTGAGTCAGGCTGTGAAAAGCAGGTTGGTCACCAAAGAAGAGCTCAAAAAGAAAGGGACAACGCTTTGAGGATTCGTTAGTTCTTGAGGATGGATCCCCCATGTTTTGGTTCGAGCACTATAGAGGATCCAAGAACTTCACTGAGGAACTAAAAAAAATGTTTGAGGTGATACATGTTGCTAACACTAAAAGAGTTGAACTAGCTTCTTATCAATTCAAGGGTGTCTAGAAATTTGTTTGACCAGTGGAAAGAGCGTACAAGAGAAGAGGCACCACTGATGAGTTGGCTTTGTTTTGAGGAGGTCTTCTTGTGGTGTTTATTTCCTTGATAACTTAAAGAGTCAAGGTACATGAGTTCCTCACACTGAAACACGAATCTGTAAGTGTTCTTGAATATGAGTTGAAGTTCACCAAATCTTTATTCTTATGCTCCAGAGATGGTTAAGGACATGAGAATTAGAATGAGCCTATTTGTTTCTGGCTTGGGCCGTCTATGAGGAAAAGGGGACAGGGCAACAATGCCTATTTGGGACATGGACATTTTGAGGTTGATGAGGTATGTGCAACAGGTAGAGAAACAAAAGCTAAGATATGGAGAGGATTTTAAGAATAAGAAGGCTAAGACAGGGATTAAATCCGGGCAGCAGAAGAGTAATGCCAACCGGTTTTCATTCCTACATAAACATAAGAGGTATGATCTATCATCTGTTAGTGGACCTAAACCTAAGAACAAGATTGAGTACTGTTGTAGGAATTTTAAAGTTAAACCTACTTATTATAAAGGTAGTGTGACACAAGAGGTAGTAAGCATCTTGCATGCGCAAAGTGTGGAAGAAATCATTCATATTCTTGTCATGATTGATCCACGAGTTGTTTCAAGTGTAGTAAGAATGGGCATTTCATTGGAGAGTGTTCAAAAGAACATGTAGGGAAATATTGATGGGGGAAACAGAGCCTAGTCTTCATTAGTTGCTCAAACATACAGTGATGCACCTAAGGAGGATACTTCCGTTATTGGCGGAGGAGCAAACCACTTGTATACTATCAACAATTGCCAAGAGCAACAGGATTCCCATATGTTGTCACTGGTATGATTCTAGTCTTTGACTTTACTATTTATCCGTTCCTATATCTTGGAGCTAGTTTATGCTATGTAACTCCTTGTTTTACCATGAACTTTGACATTATTCCTGAGCAACTTAGTAAAAAATTAATTATATCTACACCTATCGGCGATTCCATTCCAACGCAGATGTCTATCGTTATTATCCTGTTTCCGTCAATCACAAGAGTTTCATGGCTAACTTAATTGTGTTATACATGATAGATTTTGATGTAATTCTTTTTATGGGTTGGCTTCATGCCTATTATGCCTAAGTTTATTTTAGAACTCGAATTGTCAAGTATAAGTTTCCAAATGAGCCAATCTTAGAGTAGAAAAGCTTCAGGGCCTAATGGTCTTTTCATTTCATATCTTTAGGCAAGGAAGTTAGTTTCTAAGGGGTGTGTATATTACTTAGACCGAGTTAATGTCTATAGTTTTTGGTACAACCCATTAAATCAAATTCAGTAGTACAAGAGTTTGCAAAAGTCTTTCCAGAAAATCTTCCAGAGTCCTTCCTGAGAGATAGATAGATTTTGGAATATATATTATTAATGATAGTTTTCCTATCTATATCCCGCAATATAGAATGGTACCAAAAGAATCGAAAGATTTAAATGAATAGTCTTGTTTGTGAGAAAGAAAGATGGTTCCTTTATGATGTGTTTAGATTACCGTCAAATTAATAAGGTTACCATCAAGAATGAGTATCTTCTCACAAGAACTGTTGTTTTATTCGATCAACTTCAGGGTGCCACCTATTTTTCTAAGATAGATCTCAAGTATGGCTACCATCAGTTAAAAGTAAGGGAATGTGATATTCCAAAGACCGCTTTCACAACCAATATGGCCATTATGTGTTTTTGGCGTTGTTCTTTGGGTTGACCAATGCACCTGCAACCTTCATTGTTCTTTAGAATAGAGTCTTTAAACCTTGTTTCAATATTCTTGTTATCATTTTCACTGATGACATAATAATCTATTCAAGGAATGAGGAAGATCATGCTAGTCATCTCAGAATAGCTCTTCAGAGTTTTAAGAATAGAGAGTGTATGCCATCTTCTCTAAGTGTGAGTTTTTGCTTGAGTATGTAGTATTGTTGGGTAACAAAGTTTCCATTAAAGGTATTAGAGTTGATACCAGAAAATTGAGGCAGTGCATAATCGACCAAGATCTACATCTTTGTCATAAACGGAGTCTAGAACCCAGACAAGACCGGCGTCGTTGACCTCGCAGAGGTCGTAGAGAAGCCTACATAGGTCATTCTTACTTCATCTAGATTAATTTTAGCGGAAAATTTGAAACTTTTTGTTTCCAAACATGCTTAGTAAACATTCTATTACATATATAATTGTTCACCATCAACCATCTAACATTAAGATCATCAAATGAAAGAAATAGTTCATAGTTGAATTAAATATGTACTTGCCAAAATGGCACCAATACAAAGTCTGAAATGAAATGGGAAATGAAACACTAGTGGAACATTCTCCACTAGCTAAAGGCTACATCTAAGATAGGTATTAACAGTAGACAACCTCGAAAGCATGAGGGCCTACCAAGTCCGGATGAAAGCTCCACGTTCGGATAGCTGCAACGTCAACCTGTAAGCTCTAGCGTCCACCTATGCCTGCATCTAAATTTTTGTATGGAATTAGTACACACTTTTACTAAGTATGGGTATATGCAAGTACACAACAAGGACATGTATGAGAAAGGATAGCTCTAGACTAACAACATGATTATGGAAAGTCAAGTCTGTGGACTTTCCAAATTGAGATTAGAAAGTTAGTGAACTTTCCAAATTTGTATTAGGAAAGTCTGTGAGCTTTCAGAATTTAGATTAGGAAAGTCATGCCATGAGAGTAACATGCGTCATCATATTTATCATATTGCACACATCACATAATATCTTACAGATAGCACGTATCATATAACATATAACACATAACATCTTTTATAACACTCATTCATATGCCATGATACCTTCAAATCATGGACTTGACATTAAGACTTTCCAAAATGAGGGCTCAACATTTGGGACCTCAACTAAGGAGTCTTGATTAGCAAACACAGAGTCTTCTTAATTCATTCATACGTACTTCATTTCATTTTGTTCATAGCCTAGTTTGAACACCAGCTATACCTAGGATGTATTTTAAGACTTCCATCGAGTTTGTTGTGCAATGATGAAGAATAACTTAGTGTCATTAGTTGAGTCTAGCTCACCTCTTGATTATCGTATCCTAACACCTTTGGTATTGTTCATTTCATTACGTGCATCATTTTAGGCTGGCCTCATTTATTTATTGGGAACTTTAACTTTAACCGACATAGATCATGTGAGCATCATGAAATCCAGTGTTTCCCTCACACCAAAAAGAGGTGAAATCACCGGCCGAAGTGACCAACGTGCTAGGTACATGGGAATTTAACCCCGCCAGATCCCTATATTGGCAGTGTAGGTTCGAAGACTAAGAGATATAAGGAGACCCATACCCGGCATGCCGGACTGTCTCATCTCATGAGAGTTACGTGAACCTCCGCCCTTTTCGAAAGAAGGCATCACCGCTTATAGCTAGTCTATTGGTGCTCAGTGTAAAGTTCCATTGTATTCAACTCATACGTCATGGAAGCTGGCTTCTAGTATGAGGACATCATAGCTAAATAGATGATTTCTCATCTCATCATTAGTATTAAGTTTGTTTATCTGAATACTTTTATTAGAGTGTTCATAAACACTGGTCTCTTCATTAACTTTACAATCTCATAGGTGAGTACATTTTAGTAACATTTACTTAAGCTTATTTGAGATTGTTCTAATCTTTAACATAAGCCTCATATCATGTTGTCACCACATTCATTAACATTAGCACATGTACTCTTCATAATTACTCACCCCTTTTTAGGTGAATATTCATTTCATCATATGGCAATGCACTTGGCCATTTAGTGTGTTTCACACTGTTACTTAACCCTTCTAGGGTTTCATCACTTCATTGTTCATTTCATCATTTCATTGTTCATTTCATCATATGCCAATGCACTTGTACATTTAGTGTATCTTACACTCGTACTTAACCCTTCTAGGTTTTGATCATTTCATTACATACTTCTTAGGTTCACTTATTTTAATCGTATGCTAGACTTATGGGTCTATACATACAAGCCATGAGGCTTCATTCGTAGTTTGTTAAGTGACTCATATCTACCTAAGATTATGTAGTACAAGAAATATGTGTCTTGTATGTATGCTAAGATCTCGATTTCGATCTAAGTAGGTGGCATTATTCTTGAACATTTAATTCACGTATAATTTCTGTATCAATACGGAAATTTGGACAAGGGAACCCAAGTTTGAACCCCTTGGACAACACTTACATTTTTCCTTGACTTTATTTTTAGTCTCCATGACATTGGGACCATAGATCGAGCCCTAACATCAATATTTTATCTTTATTTTTCTCTTTGGGTTTTCCTCTTATTTGGCCGAAGGGTTGTGGGATCGAACCTCCACAACCCCTTTTTATTTTTCATTTAAAATTTTTATTGTCCAATTTGCATAGAGCAAGAGGTTGTATGATCAAACCCCCCACATCCACTTTTTATATCATTTCACTTGAAATTGGGAGGTTGTGGGTTCGAACCCCCACAGCCTCCTTATTTTATTTTTAATTTTGCTAGGGCTGTGAGGTTGTTGGTTCCAACACCCACACCCTCCTTATTTTATTTTTAATTAAAATTTGCTTTCTACGCGTATGGCAGTGAGGTTGTGCGATCAAACCCCCACAACCTCACATTATTTTCTAATTTATTTTCGCCCTTTCCTTTCCATGCTTGAACGTCGTGGGTTCAATTCCCACGCCTCCCATTTTATTTGTTTAAAGTTTTTCATTCTCCTTACTCGCTTGTACACCACATTTCGAAGCCCCCCAGCCTCATTTCTTTTTTTCTTTCGAGATTAAGGTTCCACACGGGTGAGGTCACAGTTCGAATCCTGGTGGCCTCACCCCTTGAAATTAATTTAATTTTCCAGATTTCGCTTCTATATTTTAGCATAAACTAAACTTATATTTTTGGCTGTACACTTAAGCATTTTCTTAACTTATTTTCATCTAAATTTCCACTTGAACACTTGGGAAGATTCATGGATCGTTTAACACTTTTTGGGGTGTAATTCATGAATTCGTTTAGCTAAATCATTGGCGCTAAAATCAGCCCAACTTCCATTTTTATGAACATCACGGACTAAATCTAAAAGGAGAAAGGGAGATGAATCTATTTGTTGAGTACCCTGAGGAGGGTACCGGATCAACTTCTAGTTGTAGCAGATCTTACTTACATCGGTTCTAGCGCTTTCTCTTGATTCTTTTTTGAAAGATCTTTCCTTACCTAATAAAAGACCTAGAGGAAGAAAAGGATGTCTCATAGACTGAAGCCTCTGCTCAGTTCTTGCTCCGGTTGGTTTACGAATCACGATTTACATAGGTTTATGTCCGTTAAATGACAACCAAAACAATATCAAATTTGAAGCCTTAACTTGACCTCATTCAGAGTAACCTTCATAGTGATATTTTTGCACATACACACACTTGCACAAACTTTACATGGTTGCATTTCATATGATTTCAAGTACACAACGTAATCATAGACATCACTAAAACATCTTATACACCTAAATCTACCATCAATCATACCCAACCTACGATTCATTGGGAGCTAGTGACAAGGGCATGCAAAAGGGAAAACAATCCTAGTTTTTGAATGATTAATACGATACTTAAGGGGTCTCTTGGGAAAGGGACCAAGAGAGAATAAAACCCATAACTTATTTAGACATTCAAACCTTGAAGTTTCTGCCCACAAACTCCACTCAAGAACAAGTCTAAGCCTCCTCAATATTAACTCCACTCGAATGACAACCTCCATTAGCCTAGTGTGCGATTAACGTTTATTTTCTTGTGATTTCGTGTGAGTTATTCAAGTGTGAAGAACTTTTTTATTTTTCTGCTTTTGTATATTATTTTGGCATAGAAATATCGTGTGAAAGAATGGGAGAGATTGAACGTGACAGTTAAGAGATAGTTGTGAGAGAGTGGGAGTTATATTAGGCTTAGGAGTCTAGTTTAGGACTTAGTCAAATAAGGTTTCCTTAATTAATAAAAATCTGTTTTTTCTTTTATTTTAAATAAGATAATGAATAATAATCATTAGTTAATTATATTTGTTCAATAGCTTAAATAAAAATCACATTAATTCATTGCTCCCTCCTAGGTTCGAATCCAGGTGAAGCAAGACTTCACTACAAGAGCTTAATTTCGGCTCTCTCTCCCCAAATTTCCCCTCCACCTTATTAATTAAATAATTAATTATATATCTAGGTTAATTATGATATTACCCTTAGCTTGGAAAAAGACCATTTTACCCCTAGACCCTTCAAACCTAAGATTTCCTCTTTTTAAGTCCTGTAAAGACTCCTTCGAGTAAATCTTCGTATTCGAGAGACCTACATTGTTGGAACAAACCTTTCCTATCTCAACTAACTCCCCAAGTTAGTTGTCTTGGATGTAGCAAGGGTTCCGAAGTTTTGTTCTACGCGCATCAATCCATGTGAATCCTTATCTAATCTTAGGCATTCTTGTCACATTAAGTATCACATAATATATCTATTTTTAGGGTTTTTCCAATCTCCCACTAATATTAGGAGTTTCTTTGTTTTAGATGGCTACTATTGAAGATATGTAGAAGGTTTATCATCCATTTATTCTCCTTTGAATAAGTGAACTTTTAAAATAGTGAGGTTTCGATGGGCTTAAACATGTGAGAAAAGTTTTTAGGAATTGAAGAAAAGGTTGACACTGCCCTAGTTTTTACCTTAGCGAAAGGTACCCATGGTTTTGTGGTGTATTGTGATGCATCTAGAGTTTTTTTTTGGGTTGTTTCCTAATGCAGAATGGTAAGGTTTTAGTGTATGCTTCCACAAAGTTTAAAGTTTATGAGATGAATTACCCAACCCATGACGTAAAGTTTTCTATTGTGGTATTCGCCTTGAAAATATGGCATCACTATTTGTATGTTTTCATGTTGATGTATTTACTGTCTCACAATAATAAGTGTTCACTTAAAGAGATCTTAACATAAGACAAAGGATGTTGTTAGAATTTTTCAAGGATTACGACATGAGTATCTTTACCACCTAGATAAGTCTAATGTTTGCACTGATGCCTTAAGCAGGTTGTCTATGGATAGTACTGCACATCTTGAGGAAGGGAAAAAAGAACTAGTAAATATGTGCACAGACTTACATGTTTAGGAGTCTGATTAACGGATTCCAAAGAAGGAGGATTAGTGGTGACAAATGGGCTGAATTGTCAATAGTGTCATAAGTGAAATAAAAGCAAGAGCAAGATCCCATTTTGCTTGAATTGAAGGCATATGTTTATAAACAAAGAGAATTAGCTTTTGAACAAATGGGAGATTGTGTAATGATAAATAAAGGTAGATCGTGTGTTCCTATGGTGATTGGACCTAAAGAGATGATCATACAGAAAGCTCACACCTCCATACATTCTATTCATCCTGATTCCAAAAAGATGTACCCTGATTAGTGAGCAATATATTGGTAGAATAGTATGAAGAAGAGCATTACTGAATTTGCTCCCAAGTGCTCGAATTGACCACGAGTTAATGTAGATCATCAAAGGACTGGGGGTTTTGCTAAGAATATAGAGCTTCCATAGTTGAAGTGGGATATGATTAATATCGATTTTATCATAGGTTAACCATATCTCGTAGGTAACATGATTCTATTTGGTGATGGTCGACAGAATGACAAAATCAGCCCATGTCTTGCTGGTAAAGACTACCCATTCGGCAGAAAATTAAGATAGGTTGTATATTCAAGAGGTGGGAAGACTTCATCGAGCTCTAGTCTCTATTATTTCAGATAGAGGCGCACAATTTACTACATATTTCAGGAAATCTTTTCAAAAAAGTTTGGGTTTAAGGGTGGACTTATGTACTGCCTTTCATCCGCAAATAGATAGTCAAGCCAAGAACATGTTCACAATTTATAGGATATGTTGAGAGCATGCGTGATTGATTTCAATGAAAATTGGGATGATCACCTAGCACTCGTTGAGTTCTGTAGCAGCAACAATTATCGCTCTAGTATCCAAATTTCTCCTTATAAAACTCTTTATGGGAGAAGATGTAGATCGTCTATTGGATGGTTTAATGTTGATGAAGCAGGGTTGATAAGATCATATCTAGTTCATAAAGCTATGGAGAAGGTTATGGTGATTCAAGAGAGGTTTAAAATGACACGAAGTCATCAGAAATCCTACACCGATGTGTGGAGAAGAGAGCTAGAAGTTGAAGTAGATGATCGGTTTACTTGAAATTTTCACCCATAAAGGGTGGTATGAAGTTTTGTATGAAGAGAAACATAGTCCCTGGTATATTGGACCTTATAGAATATTCAAGAGAATTCGCAATGTACCTTATGTGGTTGAGATACCACAGGAGTTAGCAGCGGTTTATCTGGTATTTCACATCTCCATATTGAAAAAGTGCATGGGGATCCTTCTTTGATCTTTCCAACTGAAAATATTTGGATCAAGGATAGCTTAATGATACTTTATGATTTTTCATATGCTCATTATCAACAACACTAGCCTATAGTCTTAGTGTCTACGATAAGAAAAGAGTATACTAACCCAAAGAAATAGTGATAGTTACATTTTTGTGAAAGTAGTCGCTACTTAGAATTCCATTAAAATAAATAATATTTACAATTTGTATTATTAAAACAATCAAGTTTAATTTGTGACACAAAAGTACAAAATATCAATATTTGTTTCTCACATGTAGTAGAATGCAATAAATTAAAAAGAGACAATTATGGGAGAGAGTTCTTGGGGTATGATCGCTAATTAAGAAGATAAAAGTGGTGCGTACATGTTTTCACTAGCTAATTTCACAAGCAATGGTGCGTAGGCTAGGCTTTAGCTGAAAGAATTTTCCCTCTCGTGAAACTTACCCCATATAAAATTGGTTCCTCCCGGACACCCACTCGTCTAAATTATCCAGCCGACACCTTATCAGCTCTTGGTCTTTCGATGGGACAACTTGGATATAGCACTAGGGCTCACCCTCTTGGGATGAACCTCATGCCTACCCACTCATTAGGATATCAGTCTAGTGGTCTTAGTTTCTTGACCTCTCTCTCTCGAGCAAGCCGAAAACAAATGAGTGGTTTTGCATTTGCAACTACAAAACCATTATATTAAACCGCAACGACTAGGTTAAATACCCATTAAAATTCAATCTTAGCCACAAGCAAGCAAGACCCAACACATTAATCAGCCCTTAATTAATAAATTACACCCCAAGAATGGGGGGTTTAAGCCACACATCAAGCAATAATCAAATATACTTAAAATGATAATGAAATCAAGTGAGTTTAAGCGATTAAAAATTAAAAGGACCAAAGGAAGGTAAATAGAGAAGACCACTTCTAAAATTCGAAGGAGAACTTCTTTTTTCAAGCTTCCTCAAAACCCTCTCAAAACTTGAGAGAAAACTTAAAAACAAAGTTTGTAAAGTAGTAGCAAGTGTAGAGTGTTTCACTCTCTAAATTTCTATATCTATTTAATAAAAGAGTCTAATATTATAACTTCAAAATTGTATTGGCGAATCTTTTCGACGTAGTTAATTGTGATTCAGACTGTCGTTCTTCATTTAGTTCGTCGCCGCTTGAATGATTCTTTCTTTGTGTATGTGTTCTGGATCGATGGGTGGTAATCATCTTCTTCAAGGAACTTATAGGCGATACACCAAATGCTACATTTTATCGACCTTTGATCCACTTCCTTCATGTCTCACTTGTTGTACCAGAAGGCACAACTTTGCTATACGGTGGATTGCCAACTGTTCTTGGCGATGCACACCTTTGCATCTTCAGCTTTGTTGCTCCATTTTTCTTCCATTTTGTTCATAACAGTCCATGCTCCTATCAAATCGTGAAACATGAAACTTAGGAGTTTTTATAAGATACCGAGATAAAATATATAGGTGAGGACACTATTTTCATTATAATAATGTCCTAGATGAGTCCAATTCGAGGATTCATTAACACCCCCAACTTAAAATTTGTCTTGTCCTCAAGTATAACTTAAGTTCATTCGGTCAAGTAGGATGTCTCAAATAGTGCTACAGAAGACTCAATCATTACTATTCACAACAAGACTCAAATTTTTCATGCATAGTTAAGTAGTATACTCAATGATTCAAGTTCTGACACACAATTACCAAAGATTCTCAATCTCACAATAGTCGCTACTAATGCAAGTTCAAGCTCAACAAAAGTATCCACATGCCCTTACACAAAGAATGATTCTATTTTTACATACATAGATTATCAACTTAGGATTAGGAATCTAATGCAATGCTCACACTCACAAAGAGGAATACAATACATGTTTGCACCCATAGGTTTGCCCTTATTTTCAAATCGACTTTCGGTTCAGTTCACTCAAGATCAAAAATTTCACGACCCGCACCTATACCCTAGAATTTAGGATATTCTTAGGTCGTGGAACGATGTACTTTATATTTCGGAGTTCTTGTACAAGCCCTTTCATATCATTCATCGCATATACATAAATGAAAAGTAGTGAGGAATAAATACTTTTCATAATATTTTGATGGTCTTTCAAAATATCTTTCATATAAAAACCATAGTAATTACTAAGTCCCATGTCATCAAATCGTAGACTCAAAATATACTTGGGGAACAACCCATACAATATAACTATAGTACTAGTTAGTCTATTACAATACTTCGAAATAAGAAATCAAAAGACATTTATGCCATCGAGTCAAATGAGGACATACTTAAAACTTGCTTAAAAAATCATACAATCCAAGCTTCGCTACCGAAAGCACCTTCACCTATGAATTACTTTAGAGATAGATAAAAGTATGGAATTAGTACAAACACTTGTATTGAGTATGACATAATGTATAAAATCATGAAAACGGACATTTATCAGAAACATTCTCTTTTTGATTAAAACATCATAGTATAAGCATAAGAACAACATTTAAAACATTAGAAACACATAATATAACATATAAACATTTTATAACTTTTTAATGGCATTACAGTGAACTAGGTCAAGGTAAAAATTTTATCACTTTTTAATGGCATTACATTGAACTAGGTCACTGTTATAGTGAATTAATTAACTATTCTGGTGAAGTTTTTCAACTTCATAGTGAACACTTTCTAGAATGTAATTCTCTCAATAATACCTATCCTAAGACTCACGTAACTAAGACAAAGAGAGAAAACCCATACACCCTCTCTAGGAAAAGCTAAATGATCCTTAAGACCACCTATAATGAGATGCACACAGTTACAGTACACCAAACACATGAACATGAGGTCCTCCTACCGAAGGTGATTCTAAGGTTCACTTGAGTTTGTGAAGCGATCACTCTTACAATCCCTTCATACACTCTTAAGATATCCCTTGGATTTCCTAGGATAAGATCATTCTCACTTAATACAATAACATACATATAATATGACATTTTCTTCCCAAAGGTTATCAAAAGACCTAATTAAGTAAATGAAGAAGAGAATGTCTATACTTGACCTCTTAAAGATCCTAAATAATCCTTAAGAGTACCTAAGTTTTGATTATGTCTACTTAATTAACCATTTTTCCTAACTATACTCATTCTTAAGACTTATCTAGATAAGATATGAAGTGACCATTCTTATGCTCCTTTCACACCTTAACTGGAAAACCATTAACTACTCTAGATAAGTACTTATTCATTCAACATGCTTCCTAACATAAGTCATTACATTCATTAGTTCATTTAGAGACACTCATCACATAAGGATATTCAAGTAATGGTCTTGGAGAAGACCTAGGGACTAACTCACTAACATCTTCAAAGCCTATTGCGCAATGTCTTGATAGCGTCCCATACCACCACCTAAACTTCAAAGAAACTTCTCTAATACTAGTAGGTATCCAATATTATTAAAAAAGGCAATAACTGGCACAAACCATGGTAGCTAGGCATGGATCCGGAGTTGTAACCTACTACGATTGACAGTTTTCTACTTGCCAATGGTAGAACTTTGACACATACCTATTCTAAGACTCACCTGATTAAGACAAAGAGAGACTGCCCATAAACCTCTCTAGGCACACCTAAATGATCCTTAAGACCACCTGTAATGAGATATACACACTTACAATACACCAAACACATGAACATGATATCCTCCTACCAAAGGTAATTTTTACTTGAGTAAGTTGTGAAGTAATAACCCATACAATCCCATCACAAACACCTAAGAAATCCCTTGGATTACCTAGGATGAGATCATTCTCACTTAATAAAATAATATACATATAATATGACATCCAATTCCCAAAGGTTATTAAAAGACTTACTTAAGTAAATTAAGAAGATAATGTTCATACTTGACCTCATCAAGATTACCTAAATAATCCTTAAGACTACCTAAGTTTTGATCATGTCTACTTAATTGACCAATTTTCCTAAATATATTCATTCTTAAGAATTATCTAGGTAAGGTATGAAGTGACTATTCCTATGCCCCTTCACATCTTAACTAGACAACACATAGCTACTCTAGATAAGTAGTACTTATTCATTTAACATGCTTCCTAACATAAGTCATTGCATTCATTGGTTTATTTAAGAGACATTCATCACATAAGCACATTGAAGTAATGTTCTTGGAGAAGACCTTAGGACTCACTCATGAACTTCTTGAAATCCTATTATGCAATGTTTAGATAGTATCCAATACAACCACCTAAACTTCACAGAAATTCTCCAATAATAGTAGGTATCTATATGATGAGAATAGACAATAACAGAAATAGACCATGGTAGGTAGACATCGAATATGGAGTTGTAACCTACTCTGATGAAGGGTGTTCTACTTTCCTATGGTAGAACATGGACACATCCCACGTAGGCACATGGTGAAGGAATATAAAGGGTTTCTTTGCATTCTAGCTCATTATTTAACTAGAGCTACTTCCCTTAACATACTCTCTCAGTGCTAGCATTTGATCACATAGAGTAATTTTACATTAAGGATCACATGAAGAGGTTCCATATGTAGTTCATAACCAAATAATATTCACCCTACCAAAGAGGTCCCCTAGGGATGACTTTTTATGGCGAATAGGATAGCTTAATGACTTTCCTATGGATGATTTCATGTCGTTCCAGCTAAACAACCTTAAGTACACCATTCATACAAGAAGGATACTATTAAAGCTTTCTAATTCAAGGATCAGAACCTTACCACTAGGTTTAAGTTTCCACATAAAGGACCTTCTTAGCATCATTTAAGGTCACATGTCATTCATGCATACAAGACTATGAGGCTTTAGCATGCTAAGTCAAAGCATCTCATATTCACATTCATCCATGTATCAAGTAAGGACATAAGTCTACCACACAAGACACACCAAAACTTCACTTTATCACATATAACATATCATGATAGAAGCACCTATGACTAACAATTATCATCTATAGGTCACCCTATACGTTACTATAACACCGTTATTATAATTATGATATAATCATCTAATCAAGTAAGAAGAATCATAAATCTAAGAGTACATACATAAGGACATAGTCATAGTCTAACATGACCACCTAATGTCAATAGAAGAGCACATACTTTCATCTTAATCACACGTAGATAGATATGATCATACTTCACATAAATAACTACAAGAATCATCATAGTTTATCAAGTATTCACCAACTAGGCCATGATCATTATAATACATAAAGTAATGCCGACGAGGTCATATCATTCACTAGTAAAGCACATAGCACCATCACCATAAGTGGACGATCCCAAACACAACATAATCCAAGAGCTACATTATATAACATAAAGAGAATTAGGAGAGAGTATAATCAATCCATTCACACCACTTCAATCCAAAGCTAAATCATCCAATTCAATACCAAAAGCCCTTACCCATGGCCATTATCATCAATTAAACACAAAAACCATAATACTCAATGAATCCAAGTCATTTCAATTCAGATTGATAATCTAAGACGACCTATACATCAGTTTAATACAATTCTTACATTATTTAAGAGCCTACAGAAAACTACACTAGAATTAATAAGCATTAAATTTGTACAAGAGGTGACCAAATTTTCAAAAGTGAAAGTATTTCGGAAGGTTAAAAATTATTATAAAATCAGTACCCTAAAGTAAGTTATAAGCTCAAACAATCCCCCAAAAGCAGTAAAATTCAATTAAAAAATAGACAACCCAAATAAATCAGAAAACACAATTTTAGAAAATATTCAAGATAAATAAACTAGTAAAAACAAGCAACTCAAGGTAGGCCTCACCCCACCACAAATAAGATAAATTGTCCTAAAATTCAAACACCTATAATTTACCAGCTCAAATGACATAACAATGAAAGGGAGATAGAGAAATGTCATGGTTGGGTAGTCTCTCCAGAGTTTACTAGCTCGGTGCTTACTATATTCTTTCTCATAGCGCAACTTTATAGTTATAATACTCAATTGACGCAGGCGTGTTCATGGCTATACAAGCAAAGATGCCAATTTGTTGATGCTATATTGAGAGCTTTTCCACATTTTAGGATGTTCATTCGGCGACAATAGTAAAGATCGCAAGTCTAATATGCATTCGCCAATGTGTGCACCTGTTCGCTGAATGAATAAGGTTTTTTCGGTCATGCAATAATCCTAACGGAAATCTCAATTGCTATCCCCAACAGAGTTGGCGATTTGCCAATAAATTGTTTGGCTTGACAAGCCCTAGAGGTTCCAATTCGGGGAATATTTAAGGTCAGTTGGCTGCTAGAATTTCGTGCACCGAGTGGCTTGGCGATGCACCAATTGATTATATTAAGAATCCTCTGCAATTCTTTAAGAGTATTTTCTACACTACAACTTGTAACACAAACTTTATCAATTTATCGATATAAAATATAAATAAATAAAATAATAATAAAATATAACAAAGGATTTTGTTTTCCTTCCAAACTTCACCTTAGTCAACGTTGTGGCACCACATGGGAGCACTTATCAAATCACTTCCAGGTGCAATTCTTCAATGAAAGATATCTCTCTATAATCTCCCAGTTACAGTTTCAAAGGCTGATTGTTCATTTTAAATCGAGGTCGCTTTTTATCCACAACCATTATGGCACCATTTGTTAATACACGTGTTACTCAGAATGATCCAGACCATTTGAACTTCATCTTGCCATAGAATAATCTCAATCCCTATATTGAATTCACTCTGTACTATCCATGCGTCATGCCATTTCTTCATTTTTTTTCTCTTTATTAGTTGTTAAGCTTTTATCTGATTTATGGCGGAACTCATATAGTTCATTCAACTGTGTGAGCCACTCTTTAAATGCTTTTGTCCAGTCAATTTTTAGATCTTTCAAACTCCATAAGGCCTTTTATTCTAACTTTATAGGTTGATGGAATGATTTCCAAAAAACTAGCTGATATGGATTTATTCCTATGGGTGTTTTGTAAGCGGTTCAATATGCCATAGCGCGTCGTCAAGCTTTCTATACCAACCGATTTTGTTATTGTTAACCATTTTTACTATAATGCATTTGATTGTTCGATTTTACACCTTAACTTGGCTGCTTGTGTCAAGATGATACAGAGTTGCAACTTTGTGTTTCATCTCGTATTGTCTCAATGCATTCGATAACCATTTGTTGCAAAAGTCTTACCCACCATCACTGATGATAATTTCGCTAGGAGTACCAAAGCATGCAAATATGGATCACTTTAGGAACTGGGAAATTCTCCTTCCCTCATTGTTTGGGAGTGCGATAGCTTCCACCCATTTGAAGACATAGTCCACACCTACTAAGATGTAGTTGTTCCAAATGAACAGATAAATGGGACCATGAATACAACCCCTATACATAAAGTTCAATTTCTAAGATGGGTGTCAGGGGTAGTTCATATCTCCTCAATACTCCCCCTATTTGTTTACATTGGGGGCATTTCTTTGCAAATTTGTAAGTTTTTCGGTAAAGCGACAACCAGTAATACCCACTTTGGAGTACTTTGGTTGCAGTGTGGTTCACACTGTGATGACCTCCAACTAGTGATGTCTGGCAGGCATAAAATATTTATGTTGCTACCTCTTCTGAAACACACCCTCTAATGACATTGTATGCACACTCATGAAACAAATATGGCTCATCCCATCAGTACTTTTTGACATCAAACAAGAACCTTTTATATTGGTAATTGTTTAACTCATCTGGCATCAGTCCACACACAATATAATTAGACAAGTCAATATACCATCATTTGTGTGAGAGGGATAGAGAAAATACTTGCTCATCTAGGTTTGAGTCTTCTATCTCCGTCCCTTGCTCAATGATCCTGTGGTGTTCTAATCTTGATAGATTATCTGCCACCTAATTTTCACAGCCTTTTCAATTTTTAACTTCAACGTCAAATTCCTGCAGCAATAGTACTCATCTTAGTAGTCTTGGCTTTGCATCCTTATTTGTAATGAGCTAACGATGTGTTGCATGGTCTGTATGCACGATCACCTTGGTAACTAATTAATATTCTTAGATCTTTTCAAATGCGTAGATTGCTACTACAAGATTGTTTTCAGTTACTGTATAATTTTGTTGCGCACTGTGTAGAGTTTTCCTTGCAGAGTAGATTAAGTGGAAGAGTTTGTTGTGGTTGTGCCCTAAAACTCTTCCCAATTACATAACATTAGCATCTCATATTACTTGGAAAGATTTCGTCCAAACAGGATTAACAATCATCGGTGTGGATACCAATTTATCCTTCAAGAACTCAAAGGCTTCCTTACCAACATTGTTGAAATGGAACTCCACTTCCTTTTCTAACAATTTTCATAGTGGAAGTGTGATCTTTCATAAATCCCTGGTAAATATTCTATAGAATCCGATATGACCTAGAAAACTGTGGACACCCATAACCTATATCGTTAGGGTAGGTTTTCGATAACCTCATTTTTTTCCTTATCTATTTTCTGCCATCTTGGTGACACTTTGTGCCCAAGAACAATGTCTTCCGTTACTATGAAATGAAATTTCTCCTATTTAGGAAAATGTTGGTATAAACACATCTTTTGAGAACATGCCCTAAATGAATGAGCGAATCTTCAAATATTTCTCCCACAACTGAAAGATAATCCATAAAAACGTCCAAAGAATCTTTCAGCATGTTTGCAAAGATAGACAACATTCACGGTTGAAAAGTTGCTATTGCGTTATTGAGCCCAAACGGAATCCATATGAATGCAAAGGTCCCATATCGACAAGTGAATGTTTTTTTCTCTTAACCCTCTAAAGCGATAGAAATCTGATTTTATCCAGAGTAACCATCCAAAAAGCAATATTACCGTCTTTCTAACAACGTATCAAGCATTTGGTCCATAAAAGGCATTTGGAAATGATCTTTTTCAGTACAAAATTTAGTTTTGGATAATCCATGCAAACCCTCCATCCTGTGACAAGTCTAGTTGGCACAAGCTCTGCTTTTGCGTTTGGGACTGATGTTATTCTACCCTTTTTTAGGGACACAATGTACTAGGTTCACAAACTCAATATCTGTCATAGGATAAATTACTCCCACATTGAGCCACTTGATAATTTTCTTTTTAACTACCTCTAGCATCGGAGGGATTAATCCCCGCTGATGCTCTAAACTATGGATTGCATTCATTGTCCAACCAAATTTTTTTAGTGCAAACACCCAGAGGAATACCTACCATTTTAGCTATAGTCTAGCATTTAACATTGACGTCTCTTCGCATTACTTCTATGA
The DNA here is from genome assembly GCF_001406875.1 of Solanum pennellii. Lineage (NCBI taxonomy): Eukaryota > Viridiplantae > Streptophyta > Magnoliopsida > Solanales > Solanaceae > Solanum > Solanum pennellii. The sequence continues at coordinate 16,350,281 of NC_028642.1, read as the reverse complement.
GCATTTTAACCCGATATTGAACCTAATAAGCTGCAAAGATCAGTGACAACGTATTGTTGGCTCCAAAAAAGGCGTATTTAAGATATGATCGTAGTATTTTCAGCTCCAAAATAGAGGGTTCTTCCATTGATTATTTAGCAGGTAGACTCTCGATTATTCAAATTGGTATCCAGTTTGAATGGATTTCGTGCATGCCCCTAGACCTGTTAGAGCAGCAACTATTTCATCTAGATTGGTAATAACTGACTCAAAAGGTTCACTTTTTTTTTTCACGACAGGTGTGTAGACCCCAGACCAGACCGACGTCATTGACCTCTCAGAGGTCGCGGACAAGCCTACATACATCATCATTACATCATCTAGGTTAATTTTAGCGGAAAATTTGGAACTTTTTGTTTACTTAGACTTCATAGTGAGAAACATTGAACTCGTATAAGACTATCTACATAAACTGTTACGAATTTCACAACAAACATCTAATATTTAGATAATCAAATGAAAGATATAGTCATATCTGTATAAAAATATAGAGTTGCCAAAATGGCATCAATACAATATCTGAAAATAACTGGGAAACAAACAATAGTGGAACATACTCCACTAGCTCATGCGTACATCTAAGCTAGAATATAAAAGATAGGCATCCTCGAAAGCAAAAGGGCCTACCAAGTCCGTATGAATGCTCCACGTCTTGATAACTTCAGCGTAGTCTCATAAGCTCTAGTGTTTACCTGCACCTGCACCTAAAAGTAGAGATTTGTATGGGATTAGTACACATTTTTACTAAATACGGGTATATGCAAGCACACAACACGGAAATGCACGATTTAGAAATGCTCTCTTCTAAAAATATGAGTTATGGAAATTCAAGTCAGTGGCTTGCCAAATCGGATTAGGAAAGTCATGCCATGAGAGTAACATGAATCATCATTCGTATCATATTGCCATAGCACATAACATATTGCACATATCATATCACATAGTTCATATAATTATTTCTTATGGCATGAGACCTTGGAATCATGGACATTACATTAGGTCTTCCCAAAATGACAGCTTAACACATGGGACCTCAACTAGGGAGCCTTCTTTAGCACACACAGAGTCTGCTTCTTTCATTCATATGTACTTCATTTTCATTCATTCATATACTAGTGCAAACACCAGTTATCCCTAGTATGTAGTTTAAGACTCTCATTGGGTACGTTGTGCAATGACAAACAATAACCTAGTGTCATTACTTAAGTCTAGCTCACTTCTTGATTATCATATCCTAACACCTTTAATATCGTTCATTTCAATTAAGTGTATTCATTGAGGCTGGCCTCATTCTTTCTTTGGGAACTTTAACCTTAACTGACATAGATCATGTAAGCATCATGAAATCCAGTGTCTATCCCATACTGAAAAGAGATGGAATCACCGGCAAAAGTGACCTGAACATGCTAGCCTATATAGGGAGTCGAACCATGCTAGATCCCTATATTGGCATTATAGGTTCAAATACTAGGAGATATAAGGAGACCCATACCTGTCATGACGAACAGTCTCATATCATGAGATTTACGTGAACCTCTTCCCTTCCCGAAGGAAGGCATCACAACTCATAGCTATCCTATCGGTGCTAAGTATAAATTTCCATTACATTCAACTTATACATCATTGAAGATGTCTTCTAGCATGAGGACATCATATCTCATTAGATGATTTCTCATCCCATCATTTATATTAAGTATGCATTAACTTAAATACTTTCATTAGCGTTTCATAGAGACTGGTCTCTTCATTAACTTTACACTCTCATAGGTAAGTACGTTTTGGTAATATTTAGTTAGGCTCATTTTGAAATTGCTCTCATCTTTCACATTAGCCTCTTATCATGTTGTGACCACATTCATTAGCTTTAGCACTTTTTCTCTTCATAATTACTCACCCCTTTTACTTGAATGTTCATTTCATCATATGCCAATGCACTTGGCCCTTTAGTGTTTTTCAAACTCTTACTTAATCCTTTTAAGGTTAAATCATTTCATCACATACATCTTAGGTTCACTAATAAACGTATGCTAGACTTATGAGTCTATACATATAAGCCATGAGGATTCATTTCATAGTTCGTTTAAGTGATTCATATCATCCTAAGATTATGTGATACAACACTTATGCATCTTGTATGTATGCCAAGATCTCGATTTCGATATATGTGGGCTGCATTCTGTTGAACATATATTCACGTACGAGTTATGTGTCAATATGAAATTGGAAAAGGTAACCCGATTTCGAATCCCTTGGATAACACTTACATTTTTATTTATTTTCCCGTTCTCCTAATCTTCACCCTCGACTTGTGGACCCTATTTTGAATCCCCTCACTAACATTGTTTTTCCTTCCTTTTCCCTTTCCCTCACTTCACCTTAAACCTTTAGGTATTAGGGCACCCGAGATCGAACCCCCACAAGCACATTTCTTTATTTTTCTTTTTCGTTAACTCCTTTTGTGTTGGCCGAGAGGATTGGGGTTCGAATACAACTCCTCTCATGTCATTATTTTTATTACTTTCTCCTTGTCTCCTCATTCGATCGAGAGGTCATGGGATCGAATCCCACTCCTCCCATCTTGCATGTTGTACAACTTTGCTTGGCCGAAACCAACCAACAAGGTCCTGGAAATTGGTTCACATTTTTTAACTCAAATTTATCAACAATTATACGTTATTTCTTAGGGCATTTCGAGAATCACTTAGTACATTTTTTAGGTGTAGTTTCATAGTTACATTTAGATAAGAGTATTCCACTCAAATTAGCCACATTATACCTTATATAAACATCACAATTTATACAAGTTTGTGCACGTTAAATACAACCATAAAATGTGTCATTTTCGAACTTCAAACCGAAAGTATATGTCACGGCTTACACATTGCACACACATAATTTTTCACATAATTTCGGAAGAAATAAATTATAAGTCATACGATTCCGAACATAGTTTCATGAACATATTCATCACAAACATCACATTACACGCCAAAACTACCAGCAGACATACCAACCTAAGATCATTGGGAGTTAGTGACAGCGAACATGTAATGGGGAAAAACCCTAGTTTTCGAAGTAGATTCATCTGACACTTAAGGGTCTCTTGGGGAAAGGACCAAGAGGAAGAAACCCATACATGGTTTTAGAATTCAACACCTTCAAAGTGCTGCGAAATCCACAAATAATCCAACATCCCACCTTACCCGACGAGAAATTACCTTTTTTCTTTTAAACCTTTAATGCAAGAACACATTCTTAGAATCCGAAATAGGATTTAATGGTTTTTGAGATATTTTTAAAAGCCTTTGATATTGGATCCTTGAACAAGAGAAGAATCAAGGATGAAATCAACATACCTTAATGAAGATATATCAAGGACATTGAGGTTGAAAACTTAGAAATTTGCCTTCTTCCTTGGATCTTCAAGGTTCTTCAATGGAGGATTTGAGTAGAGAGAGAATTTTGACAGAAGGGAGAAATTCTATTTCGTTTTTGATTTCTAATTGAGGGTTGGGATTTTTAATTGGTTAATGGGGGTAAAATGACTTAAATTTAACATATATTACACGCCCAAAATAACCAAAACATCCCTACATTAATTTGAACTTCTAAACAAGTCAAACTTAACTTTTGTTTTCAGAATTATAGTCGGGGATCTAGTCCGCTTTACAGAGGTGTTCCTAGATGTTTTTGGAAAATAATTTTATTGACAGTAGGGTCTGCGATGTACCTGCGATGTGGAGACAATTTTTTCCTATATCTGGAGCAAGTCGGCGTTGCGGACACACTCCTTAAAGCTAATGGTCGAAAGTTGCCTTGGCAGCATCTTTGCCAAAACTTGGGTCCTCCTCAAGGACCCTTATGTTGGTCCTTGGGGAGTCGTACCAAGACGTTTTGACCATAAATACAATTATTAAGACGTTAGGATAACCTTAACTCATTTTCATATCAAAACAACAAATAAAAAATGCACGACACACTAGAACACACAACCACGTAAAAGACTAGTTTTTGAACGTCTTGGTCATCCTTTGATGTTTAACTTCAAAACTCATTAAAACTGACTTCAAACGCCATAATTCAATAATTTACCAAGTTATTAACTCATAAAACCCATGAGAAGATCTTCCTATTTTAATTTGAGGGTTGATACGCTAAAGCTCACCCTCTCGGTCTTAACATCATGTCGACCCACACCTTAAGTCATCAGTCTAGAAGTCTTTGTTCAAGACCTCCCTTTCAGTCAAGACGAAAACAAATGGGTGGATTTTTATTTGGAACTACAAACATATTAACTTTAATCACAACCTCTAGGTGAAATCACTATCAATATACATTTAACCTATCAACAAGCAATACCCAACAATAATATCAAAGCATATTTTCTAATCACACTCCAAGAATGGGGGTTTTTTGCGGCACATCAAGCAATAACTATATATACCTGAAATAATACTTGACAAGATCCACTTCCATTTTGGCGAAGATGAAATCCTTTTTTCTCTATGTCTCCCAAAAAACCCTCAAAAAATATAAGAGCAAATACTAGGAAAATATTATTCAATAGTGAAAATAATGATAATTTTCCGATTCTTATGAAGATAAAAGCTATCGCTAGTATTTATAACTTTCAGAGTTCGTGTTGTGGCAAACAATTCAATGAGACTAGTCGATATCACCCAATTACTCGCGACTCGCTCTTCTTCTATTTCATAACCATTTTATTGTTTCCTTCAGCATCTACATGTTCTGGACTATTAAGAGGTGTTAGCATTGCTTCACGAAAAGACATGGCGAAGCGCTGACTGCTCCTTACATCATTTTTATCCACTTCCTTCCAAGCTTTGCATGTTGTAACAAAGGGCAGAGTACGTATCTTTGGCGACTCACCAAGTGTAGCTGGGGATGCTAAGGGTTTAGTTTCTTCATTTTTTTAGCCTTTGTGTTCCCTTTTGCATGTAAGTAATCACACTTGCACTATAACTTTAAATACTTGAAATTTAAGAGTTTTAATCAGATATTGAGACTAAATAAATATTTGAGGACACTATATCAAAATAAAGCTCTAAATGAGTCCAATTTGCGGACTCATCAGACCACTACACCTCCCTCGCTCCATGGTCAAGACCACAAATTGTGGTGAAGGTCATGATTCCTATGTAGTGTCTAGGCCTTAAATCCATGCCTCACACATGCCTAAGGGACCCTCACGATCCCTTTAACTAAGAGTGGTCAAGAAAACTAGTAGTGAAAATGGTCATGGGTACTTGGGTAATGTCTAGACCATTTTGGATAGCCTTGGTCCTTGTCTTAGGCTTGACCCTTTTCGGCTCGACTCTTGGCCTTGCACCTTCAACCAAACCTTAAAGTTATTCAAATCTTAGAGGGCTAGTACATGCTTTAACATTTAATATCGAAACCCCTTATTGAATGACATTAACCTACACGACTAGGCTCTAACTTAAGCTATCATTGTGCGAGTCGTTACATAAGCCATTAGCCAAGATAAGTCGTGCCTCCACGAAAAAGGTCCGTGTTCCACTATTTCTTCCAATTCGTTGCCAACTTATATTTGTCATGAGTCCTCAAGGTTCTATGACTTTAGGCGATCAAGGTTTCCATAGAAGAGTGGTTAGGCAATTCATTGACCGCCCATTTTTGTCGCCAACTCGACTGAAAGTTGCACTACAAAAATTTCACAAACACAAAGGTGGTCATCAATGTTTGTGGCCATTCGGCAGCATGGAGACAGCAATTGGCGAGCTAGAAGAAGCTCGCTAAGAGATTCAATGTATTTTAAGGAATTAGGGGAAGAAAGAAGATTATGTGGGACTTTGTATGAGTTGCCGAGTGAACTATATGTGCGCAGTCATATCGCAAAATTTACTCAAGAAATATGAACACATTATAGAAATAAAAGACATGCTAGGAGGACTTAGGCCAACCGCCGAACAACATGGCGATCTTGACGCAACTCGCCAAATGGGCCTTCCTGCAAGTATTCATCCCACTACTTCAAACTCAAGCTCGCAAACCATAAAGTAAAAAATAAACGCCTACACTATTACATGAAAGCAATACTCATACTACCAATTCCTTTAGGGTACTCAAATTTGGTCAAAATCGGTCATATGGTGTTTTTAAGTTATGTCAACCTCTCAATCATATGAAAAAATAGGACATTAAGCACAATAAAAGGTTACTGTGACTTCACCCCACTAGACCCAAGACATATTTAACTCAACCCAACAATTTAAATAAGCAACGACACATGAATTAAGATTAAAGGCCTATTAATACTTATTTCAATTCTAATTAGGTAAATAAACACACATACCATTATTATCAAAAAATATTGAACAACAAAATATAAATTTCATTCGAGTTCAACCACATATGGTTTTGGGATTAATAAAAGAAACCTTTAAGCCAAAAATGCTTAAAACAATAAACAACAAGGAATTCCATATTCATGAGCAAAAATGCCAAGCGAAATGAGAGTAGAAGTGTGAAAATAAGAATAATATATATTATTTGGGTGAGAGTATGAGAGTTGAAAATGAGAGGAAGTACAAGATTTTGAAATTGTAAATCGTTTGGCTCTTTAAACATTTTATTTGATAATGTCGATGACATGGATATTGCTCTTACTTGAAAAATATTTATGTGTTTACAATGAGGAAAATCAAATTGCATAGCAAATATGTAAACTTTTAGCATCTCGGTTTGACTAGCCGGTTGTCGAATGAGTCTCTTGAGATGAACATTCCGCGCTAGCTAGAAAGTGTAGAGTCTTGTTTTATAATTGTATCAATGCCTTGTGCAGTGAGGCTACCTTGAGCATTTTGATTGATGACACCAAATATTTAGCCTATTTTCCTGATTGATTCAGTGAAGCGAGCAATTGAAATGATCTTTTGCATGAATTTTTAAGAGTTAGCCAATTTGACAATATACCTCTTTCTGCCCAAATTGCTTGAGATGTGTGAAACTTGATTTGCATTTTTTTCACCCTATCATTCTATTGGAAGAAACATGAACAATGTTGACCTCTTTATTCCATCACCCATAACCTTAATGAAATATTGGTATGTTTGAATAGCCAACATACGCCAAAATCCTATGTTTCGGGTGTGGTGAAAAAAAAAAGTCAAAAAGTGTAAAGATTCCTATTTGTTGGATTGTTTTGAAAAATATGGAACCCTTACTTTATATATATAAAAAAAGAATAGAAAACTCAACCAAAATATCGCATGAAACAGAATCTTCATTTAAAATTTCAATTTGTAGTTGCCCAATTTATGCCCTGAAAAGCCATTAAGCCAAATAAGTGAGGCCTCGGCGAACATGCCGGCAATCCGCTATTTTATCCTTATCATCACCTGTTTAAATAGTTCATTTGTCTTTTGGGTTTGTGACTTTAGGCAAACAAGGGTGCCACTGATAGAGAAGATCAGTCATTCGCCGACTGCCCATTTCTGTCACAAACTTGGTTTTTCTCCATAGGCGTAGAACGCTGGAACTTTGGGCGAGCTAAACAGCCACTCGATGGTTTGGCATGTGTTCTTTGCGATCACCAAGAGCACTTTTCTCCAGTTTTTCTTCTTGATTCCCTCCTTTTTTCTTGGTAGTTTCGTCGCCTTGATCCTTAGTTTATATATCTAAAAATAAATGCTTTAACATTAGATTATTGAATAAGTATGGTATTTAACGACACTAATAATATCAAAACAAAGCCCTAAATGAGTTCAAATACGGGACTCATAATTCATCCTTGTAAATCTCCTCACTCTTGAAGAAAAACGTACACACATTTAATCGCAACTTCCTTATCGGCTTGGGGTATTGAGGCTTGAGCCAACACTTTAAAATTATCCCTAAACACAACTATTTATAACATGTGCGAGTGGAATTTGATGATCTTCGAAAGGAGCTTGTTGTTCCTTATTATCCCTCAGATTCTCTCGATCATGAGATCTTCGGTAGCCATATCCTCAAGAACATAGGGTAAGTATTAGAAGAGAGAGATTATAGAGTAAAGATTTATGGCACGACTTCCGAGAAATAAAAAAAGTTGAGTTTCTTAATCATGTTGTAGCCCCTTATTCGTAAATGTTGTGCCTTCACACTCATTATCAAGACACTACCTGACGTGGATTATTAGACATCTTCGGATCATTCTAATCCTTGTGCTCTAATAAACAAGTTCGTCATGACGCAAAAATATCCCTAGATATAACACGGCATATAGAATCCCAAGGACTCTATACAAGCAACTTATATCTAATCATATGAAAAATAGAATACTAAGATTAAAAAAAGAGTCTAAGTACAATAGATTTCATAAAAGAAAAGCGGAAGTCTAAAGTACTTATCTCATTATAGCCATCTAATACAATAAAATAAAATTGGGTGTAACACGTACATCATGTCCAAAAGAAAAGTACATTAAAAGGAACTAAAATATTGAATGTCCATCATCGGAGATTGAGGACTAATTTAAGTTTGTAAATATATCAAGTTAACCTCTATCCACAAAATTGACAACCCAGACTTTCAAACTTATAATAGGAAAAAATGTAGGGAAAAATATGTGTTAGTACAAAATGATGTACAAAGTATGATAAGCATGCCTAGGAAATTTAAATGATGTTAAAAGGGACATTTCATTTCATGTATGCTATTGACCAAGCTAAAACATGATATAAAAGAAGTAACAAAAGATACTTCACAAAAATGTTAAATGCAAGATAACATCCACTTTAAAACCTCTCATATTGGATATTTCTTAAAGTAACCTTAGTTCATCATTCATGTGATGAATTAGCCTAAATAAACGATTAGAACATGTGAGCTATAATATGATCTCCAGGTGTCTTCCACATTGAAAAGGGTTTTCCTACTTGCAAAAGGTAAAACCATGAGCTTCTTGCTTAAGTGGATCCACAAGCTATTCATCCTATTGTGGATAATAGTTTAAGGGTTAAGGATATTCGTATTAAAAACCTAGCCATTACTAACGTGAGGGCTCCATTTCAAGATATTGCTTCTAGAAACTCGGTCTCTACTAACGTGACGACTTCATTCACATATCAAAATCCACTCGATGATAAGAATAAATCCCACAGGAAAGTTGTTATATCTTCATTTATCTCATAATCCATGAAAAGGTATTCTTGGATATCAAATACAAGCCAAAGACATCATATTATGATAGCTCCTTAGACAATGTAGTAGAAAACCTTTCACCATTCATAACCATTTTTAATCTTTGATCCGGTTCGGTGAGAAAGGCTTTAAACCTCTGAACCCTTATTAGGTGACCAATCTATTAACGTAATTCTAATATGTGTTTATGAGAATATCCTTTGAATAACAGAACAACAATATCATTATTGGTACTTTACTCTAAAAGCATCCTTAAAATATTTGCATAGATTTCATAAGAAACCACATAAACCAATATTTTGCCTCTTGATATTCAAAACCCACTAGCAATAATTAATACTTAGAATACATGGGCACGATATGGAATTCATAATAACTTCACATAAAGTTAACAATACATGCATAATTTCATAAAACTCGCTTTTGATAGGCAAAGTTCCTTATCACATAATTCATACATAAGGACATAGGGATTACGTGGATTTATAGGGAAATCATCATAAAATCAATGTATCCATCAACTTATGCAAAAGAAATTATAATTCAACCATTCAAATAAGGATTGAAGAAAACCCATGATGATTGAACAAAATTATCACATCCCGAGAGCAACACATAGAAGGCATGGAACTCTAGAAGTGCGACATGGCGTACTCGACCTCTCGGAGGTCTTATACAAGCCCTTTGACATCATTCATTGCATACATGTATTAAAAGTAGTGGAGGAATTAACACTTTCCTCATGAAATATCATAAAACATATATCATATTTAAATCATAGGAAGATGCTAAGTCTCAACATATGTCAATCTTAGACTCATGAATACTTGGGGCACGGTCCATACAATACCAATATAGAAATACTTAGTCTAGTAAAATATTTTGAATAAAAGAAGTCCTAAGATATTTATGTCCTCTAGTCAAGTGAGGACATCTTCAACTTGCCTGAAAGAATCAAAGTTTCCAAGCTTTGCTTCAAGACGCTTCTCACCTTCCACCTACACCTTTAGATATAGACAAAATGTATGGAATTAGTACAATGCATGTACTAAGTATGGCCTAGTGCATGAAATCATGACAAATAGAAATTTATGAGAAAAATGCTCTTTTTTTTATAAAAGTATCACATTAAAAGAATAAGAACCTCATTTAAGCACCAAACATTACCATAGAACACATTACCAATTATACTCAATTAATACCAACATCATAGTAACCTTATAGTGAAAGCACAGTGACATAACTGTAACTTTACTTATACTTCACGCATCACAAGATAGCATCAGTAACACCAAAAAACACTTAAACATGAGATCCTCCTACCAAATATTATTCTAAGGCTCACTTGAGTATGTTATGAAGTGACCGCCCATATAGTCCATTCACACCCACCTTACAGATCCATTAGAATACCTAAGATAAGATTACTGTGACTAAAGACAACCACATATATGTATTATTACATTCTCCTCCCAAAGGTTATCAAAAGACTGACTTAAGTAATTCAAGAAGAACACCATACCCCATCTCCAAGATTACCTAAAAAATCCTTAAGACTACCTATGTTTAGATCATGTCTACTTTATCAATTTACTTTCCTTATCTAGTATTATTCTTAAGTGTTCCCTAGGTAAGACATGAAGTGACCATTACTATTACCCTTCATACCTTAGCTAAGCAACCCTTAAACTACTCTAGGTAAGTACTTAGTCATTAACATACTTTCGAACTTAAGTAATTATCTTTACTAGTTCATTAAGAGACAATCAGAACATAAGGACATTTAAGTAATGGTCTTGGAAAAGACCTAGGGACTCACTCAGTAAAATCTTCAAATCCTAATCATATAATGTCTATATAGAGTCCCATACAGCCACCTAAACTTCATAGAACTTCTCAAACACTAGTAGGTATCCCATATGATGAGAATAGGAAATAACCGACATAGACCATAGGAGTGATGAACCTACTCGGATGGAGGGTGTTCCACTTGCAAATGGTAAAACTAGGACACATCACATGTAGGCACATGGTTAAGGAATATGAAGGGTTTTGTTTTTACTCTATCCTAATTCTTCACTAGATCTATTTCCCAAACCATACTCACTTGGTGCTAGCCTTTGTTCTCATAGAGTATTTCAATAAAGGATTACATCAAGAGGTGCCATATCTAGTTCAAAACCTAGTCACATTACACATTACCTAAGAGGGTCTACTAAGTCTACCTACAATGGCCAAGAGGATAGCTCAGTGACTTTGCTAAACATGATTTCACACCATTCCAGCCAACCAACCTTAAGACCTCTATTAACAGAAGAAGGATCCATTACGACTTTCTACTTCTAGGATATCAAAGCCTTCCAACTTTGTTAAAGGTTCCACATAAAGACCTTCTTAACAATATTCAAAGTTCCATGCTAATCACACATACAAGACTAAGAAGATTTAGCATACTATGTCAAGAACTCATATTCACATTCTACATGTATCAAGTAAGGAAATTAATTTTACAAAAACAAGACACATACATACTTCACACATATCATATTATTCTAGAAACACATAGGCATAACCAACATCATCTATAGGTCACTGTATTTAAAACTATAATATCATCTATTTAAGTATCACAAGTATCATATCATCGATTAAGAAATATCATCAACTAGAAGAAGTCATGCTTTGACTCCACATAAACACATAATTCATATAGACATTCATAACATTCACATAATAAAGTTAAACCATGATAAAGCCATAATACATAAAGTAATGCGGACGAGACCACATCGTTTCACAATTCATAAAGTAATGCCGACAAGGCCACATTAATCACAAGTATTGCACAAAAGCACCGCCATTATAAGTGGACCATACAAAGAATCATCATCATATATTAACTATACTACTCAATATATATAAAGTTATATCAACATACGATGAATCTAACCTCACACCTTCAATCTGTAGCCAATTCATCCAAAAGAATAACCAATTACCTTACCAATGACCATAGTTGAAAAATATACCCAATTATCACCATACATAATGAAGCAAAGATAATACAACATGAATTTATGAATTTAGGGAAGACAACTAAAATTTTTTAGGATTATTCATTCAAAATTCAATAGCCCTAACCAAACGACATAAGAATGCAATAACATTAAGAGATAATCAATTTACCACCAAAGTAGTCAACTATAGGGTTACATGAATTACATCGGTTAATAGAGTTTTTAGGTTAAAATAATCTAATCAAAATCAATTCAATTAATATGCAATGACTAAAAACGTTTTATAAAAGAACCCATGGCTAGATTAAAAAATAGGACAACTTCATTGTTGAAAGACTTAAGAAATCACTGTGAATACTGGATCCTTATATAAAAGAGATTCAAGGATGAAGGTCATACCTAAATTTACGCTATACCACAAATTGGACGATAAATTGATGAAGAATTACCAAAGAAATCTTCAATCCAAGTTCTATCTTGAGTTTTGGCTCCAATGGAGTTCTAGACAGTTCTTTAGGGAATTTGGGTTTTGATTTATAATAGTGAAATTATCTTAGTGTTAAGACTTATTAAATAACATAAAATACCTAAAACACCCCTATGCAACCCCCTAATTTAGTTTTTATAATGCTAGAGGAATCACGTAAATACCCCAAGTATTGACCAAAACATTATAGTGGAATGCATGCCCATCGACGGCCAGCTCACCTACGCCCCCATCACCCAACCAACGAGCCGTTCTGCTGGTACTGTGGTTTGAGTCAGAGGCTGAACCAAATGGATCACAATCTACCACGCCTAAGTATCAACGTAAACCCCTCACCTATGGTGCATCGACCAGCCTACTGGGTGTCAACTGCCTTCCGTAGGTTGGGCTAGTTTGATAACTTTTGGCTCATACAATGGGTCAATCCTCAAGGACCCTTGGTTGGTCCTTGGGGTGTTTTTCCCGGAAATTTCCAACAAAAATATGTTTTTATACAAGTTTAATACCCATAAAATCAATTTCATCCAAGAATAACACGTGTAACTCGACGAAACATTCTATGACACACAGGGACGTTTCAAGGAAAACCTTTCAAACGTCATGGACGATCTTGGATGTTTAACCTCCAAACATCATGAAACATTTAACACTGAGTCCTAAACTCATAATAAACAATTTTAGAACTTCAAAACATTAATCAACAAGTGTTAGGATCTGCTTAAACCTAAGTCGTTTTAGAGGTGTTACAATCTCTCCCACTTTGACAACATTCATCCTCGAATGACACTTACTTCATTTTAAAGGCTTTCAAGAGATAAGAAGCTCAAGACTAGAAGAAATTAGCAATAACACACCATACACAATATGAAATTTAAGAGGAACACCAATTTTACATACTTAAGAGACTCAAAATACAACAAGAGGATAGAAACTAATTTACGACTAATCATGCAAATAAGACTCACATGCTTCATTTATAAAAGGAGGAACACTTTCTCCCTTAATTTTCAGTCTCGTATGCATCAATTATATACACATTACAACAATTTTCAACAAAATAACAATTTAGTCAAAATTTGAAAAATCTTACAGGAACTGAAAAGCGACATAGTGAACCATGCTCAAATTTTCAAAGATGCAACTTTTTAAGAAATTTATGATGAAAGCATGACAATATGAAATATTAAATCGTAAAAATTTAACTCACATCATAAGTATAGCTTAATAAAATTGACAATGCAAGGAATCAATGAAATTCAATTCCAACAAGACTCCTAAATACAATGCAACACCCAACATGCTACTATGACTTTCTAACTCTCAATCTTGAGTTGAATAGCAGAAATGACACAATCGATCAAATCTCTACTACTAAGCATACTCCCCAACATAGAAGGAAATCATAATAACTAAAGATAAAAATTATAACTTACCAATGTCATCTTCATCATCCGGCTTTGATCCTCTTGCCTGGAGTGCATAGAAGTGATTCTTCCTTGGAATATCATCACCCAAAACACTTGGAGGAACTTGTTTACTTTCCTTTCCTATAGCCGCAATAGTAGGACAATCCCTCACATTATATCCATCCTTACCAAAACCAAATCAATTCCTGGTACCAACTAGACATTTCCCATAGTGCTTCTTCGCATAAGTACAACAAGTAGGCTTACCATTTTGAGAACCACTACCCTTCCCATGTTTTACCTTAGGATCCCTAGGTTCATCTTTAATTGGATGCCTCTATTTGAACCTAGGTTGGTTTTGCTCTTTTTTTCCTCTCCTTTTAAAGTTTCTAGAAATCCTACTAATCTTTGAGTCCTTAATGGATTAAGCATATACCATAAGCCTAGAAAAGTTCATGTCACCATGGAGCATGGTCATACGATGTTCTTCTTTCACAAGGTCGGCAACATTGGTAAAAAACCTACTCATCTCATCCCTAGGGTTATACACCAAGGATGGATCATACCTATACAATATATTGAACTTCAAGGAATACTCCTCAACACTCATATTGCGTTGCTTGAGATTAATGAAATCCTCAACCTTCACCTCCCTCCTCTCACGGGGAAAGTACTTTCCTAAGAAAGTCTCCTTGAACTCTTCCCACTACATAGGAACCAACTCAATTGGCCTATTATGTTTCGATTGGGTGTACCAAACATGAGAAATCTATCTTAATTTGTACGAATCCAACTATGTCTTCTCCCTACAAGTCACCACCATGGCGCTGAACATCTTATACACCCCATCTAAAAACTCTTGGGAATTCTCTCCCACCTAGGATCCAAAAACAATAGGAGGATTCATCCTCACAAAGTCTCTCAATATAGTGGTCATAGTACTCTCCATAGCCTTCACTCTAGGTTAAATACCCCTATTCACATTGGTAGTCATGGCTCGGGCTAAAGCAACTGGAGCCTCTCTAATTTCCCCATTATTTATGTCCGGGAAAACCACCGAAACATTATTACCTTCACCTCCATTAGGAAATTGAACACCTTGGGTAGGCATTTGAGAATATTGAGGAACTTGAACTACTTTTGGAGCTAGTCCACCTTGAGGAATTTCCTCTTCCACTCCTTTGTCTTCCAACCGTCTAGCACCCATTCTTCTAATATTCATTTCCTATAAACACAAGAGAAGAGATTATGAATAGATACTTTTAACCTAAACTCAATAGGCACAGCACAAATTTGATGAAGATAGTGAAACTCTGTCATCCTATAGCCTCTCACCCATAGATGTATCGCGACTCACACTGATTAACAAGACTCGTCTAGATAATGCTTTATAAGACTTTTTGATTCCTAAGACCACTTACATTACCTATGCTCTGATACAAACTTTTTCACATACCGAGAGCACACCCTAGAAAATATGGCACTCTTAAAGTGCGTCATGGCTTACTCTATCTCTTGGAGGTCTTGTAAAAGCCCTTTAACATCATTAATAGCATAAATGTATGAAAAGTATTGCAGAATTAACTCTTTTCACACGAAATATCTTAAAACATCTTTCACATTAAAATTATAGGATAATACGAAGTCTCAACATATGCAAATCTTAGACTCAAGAATTCTTGGGACACGGCCTAAACAATACAAATATAGAAATACTTAGTCTATGATAATACTTTGAATAAAAGAAGTCTAAAGCTAGTTATGTCTTCAAGTCAAGTGAGGGCATACTTCAACTTAATTGAAAGAATCCTAGTTTCCAAGATTTGCTTCAAGACTCTTCTCACAATCCATCTACACTTTTAGATATAAACAAAATGTATGGAATTAGTACAATGCATGTACAAGTAC
Source organism: Solanum pennellii (assembly GCF_001406875.1). Lineage (NCBI taxonomy): Eukaryota > Viridiplantae > Streptophyta > Magnoliopsida > Solanales > Solanaceae > Solanum > Solanum pennellii. Next base: position 16,334,256 of record NC_028642.1, on the reverse strand, counting down.
GACTTTTTAATGTATAAAATCATGAGAAACAGACAATTATGAGAAACATGCTCTTTTTGATTAAAACATCACATTAGAAGTATAACAAATACATTTAAGCACCAAACATTACCATTAGAACACATTACAAACTATACTCAATTTATACCAAGATTACAGTAACCTAACACGAAATGTGTTGTGACTTCACTTTACCTTTACCTACAATTCATACATCACAAGATAGCATCAATAACACCTACAAAACAGTTAAACATGAGATCCTCCTAACAAATGTTAATCTAAGGTTTACTTGAGTGAGTTATTAAGTGACCGCCCGTATAATACCTTAATTTACACCTAAGAGATCCTTTAGACTACCTAAAATAAGATTACTATGACTACATACAAAAACATATATGTATTAGAACATTCTCTTTCCAAAGGTTATCAAATGACTTACTTAAGTACTTCAAGAAGATAAGGCCCATACGCCCTCTCTAAGATTACCTATATAATACTTAAGACTACCTAAGTTTATCTCATGTATACTTTATCAATTTACTTTCCCAATCTAGATTTATTCTTAAGACTTCCATAGGTAATACATGAAGTGACCATTCCTATACCCCCTTCATTCTTTTACTAAGAAACCCTTAAACTACTCTAGGTATGTACTTACTCATTAAAATATTTTCCAAATTAAGTCATTATATTTACTAGTTCATTAAGAGATATTTGACACATAAGAACATTCAATTAATGGTCTTGGAGAAGACCAAGACTCACACACTAATATCTTCAAAGTCTAATCGTGCAATGTCTAGATAGCGTCCCACAACACTACCTATAATTCGAAGAACTTCTCGAACACTAGAAGGTATCCCATATGATGAGAATAGGCAATAACCTATATTTACCATACTAGCTATGCATGTAATTCAGAATTATGAACCTACTCTGTTGGAGGGTTTTCCACTTGCCAATGGTAGAACTAGGACACATCCCATGTAAGCACATGGTTATGGAATATGAATGGTTTCTTTGTACTCTAGACTCATTCTTAACTACATCTACTTCCCAAACCATACTCAGTTGGTGCTATCCTTTGTGCTCATTGATTATTTCAATAAAGGAGTACATGAAGAGGTTCCATATCTAGTTCACAACCCAATCACATTACACCTTACCAAAGAGGGTCTACTAATGCTATCTATAATGGTAAATAAAATAGCTCAATGAATTTCCTAATGATGATTTCACGCTGTTGTATCCAACCAACTTTAAATCCACTATTCACACAAGAAGGATACCGTTATGGTTATCAACTTCAAGGATATCATAACCTTCCAACATGGTTTAAGGTTCCATATAAAGACCTTCTTAGCAATGTTCAGGGTCACATGTCAATCACACATACAAGACTAAGAAGCTTTAGCATACTAATTCAATAACTCATATTCACATTCTACATGTATCAAGTAAGGGACACAAGTCCACCAAAACAAGACAGACAAATACTTTACATATAGGATATGCTTCTAAAAGCATTAAGGCATAACCAACATCTTTACAGGTAACGCTATTGAATACTATTATATCATCAATCTAACTATCACAAGGTGTAATAACCCAAAATGACTATGTGAAGTAATGCCTAAACGTACCTAGAATGCCTAGGTTAAACCGGGTTCACACGGCTTGATGTGCGTGGAACCATACCTCAAAACCTATGCACCAACTAAGCCAACAAACTTGGTGAGTTATTTGAGTTAGGAAGAGTTGGTTCCAGCCATGTAGTGTGCCCGAATACTAGAATTCACCCGGATGAGTTTTGACCGGACTTAGAGGGTTAGTCCATGGTTTTAAGGGTTCTAGGGGTATAAAGGTAATTTTGGGGATAGGGGTAGTACATTAATTACCATAGGATGATATTTAATTAATTAAATAAAGTTATTAGTTAGTCAAAATAAGTCAAAAATCATGGTTGTAAAACCCGAGATTGACCTTACCTCCACACTCTGGTTCGAGCCGAGTTGGAGGTATAAGGGGGCACTAATTAATGATTAAAATTAATTAAAATAAGGAGGGGAATTATAATAACTTAATATATATTTTATTATCTGATTTTTACCATTTTCATTGTGTTGAATAAGTCAACAACAATCCGCACAAAAGGGGAGCATGACTCCCATTAAGAGTGTGCTTCATGCTGACTCTTAATTCTTTATATTACCCCTAAAAACATTTTCAGCTTTACCTCACAATTCAAAAAAACAAAACAAACGTATTGTCACTGTTCTTAACGTATTCTTGGCATCATCGATCAAAAACAAAAAATTTTTTTTTACGCCTAAGTATTATAAGTAAAGAACTTCACTTGGGAACAAGAATCAAAGCTTAGAAGAAAGGTTTGTGTGTGGGTGGAGGCGTGTGGATGTGGCTGGTTGTAAAGGCTTAAAAGCTATGGCTTTCTTTTCTCTTGGTCTCTTTCCCAAGAGTACCCTAAGGTTCAGTTTAAATCCAATCGAAAAACTAAGGTTGTCCCCCATTCCATGCCTCTCTCATTAGATCCTCTAAAAAGTTTATGCATGTGTTGGTATGTTATCTGGTACACAATCATAGGAACGTTTGTAATTGTGTGTAATGTGATGTTTCCGTACAACGTATGATCATTTTACGTGAGTCCGACTTTATGTTTGTTTTATGTACAGAATAATTCTAAGTATCATAAGAAGCATATTACGGATTGTTTTCCAGAACCTGGTGAATTATGTTATATGAATTTTATGTTTTATTAACATTTGAGGATATAATCGTGATGTTCATGACTAAGATAGTGAAAGTAAAGTCCTTAATGATTTTGTCAAATATGTATGTAAAACTATGAGTTAAACGCGTAAGCTAAATCTAAGAAAGTGAATTAAAACTTAATTATAAATGAACATGGTTTTGGCTAGTCACTAATATATATGAAGAGGAATAGTTGCTGCCCTTCTTAGTGAATCTCAAAACCTTAAAGTCCTAATACTAAGACATTAAGCCTTACAATAAAAGAAATGAAAATAGGGTGAGAGAGGGGATTCGAACTTGTGCAGATTTGGAGAAGCCTTAACCTAAAAAGGAAAGAAAATAGTGAGGGAGATATGATTCAAACTTGGGAAGATTTGGAGAAGCCTTAAGTTAAAAAGAGAAGAAAATAGTGAGGTATAGGGGATTCAAACTTGGGCAGATTTCGAGAAGCCTTAAAATAAAAAGAAAAGAATATAGTGAGATACATGGGATTCGAACCGTGTGTCTTTGGCCTAAATTAAGACCGGTCCATGCGAGAATAAAAATAAATAGAATGAGGTGTGTGAAATCGAACCCACAACCTCTCGGATAGGTGAGGAAACTAGGAGAACCAATTAAAGAAAAATAAAATGAGGTTGTGGGGGATCGATCCCACATCCTCTCAGTCAAAAACTGAAAAGTCAAGGAGAGAAAAGAAAGAAAAAAAATGTACGCGTTGGGATTCGATCTAGGGTCCCAAAGCTGAAATTCTAAATCAATATTTCATATAAGACTATGTGTTGCTCAAGGGGTTCGAACTCCGGTTCCCTTGCCTCATTCCGTATTGATAGATAAGTCTTACCTGAGCAAATATTTAACGAATGCTTCCTATAGGAATGTCACTCGAGACCTTGGCATACTTACAATATGCATAAGTCTTGTATCATATAATCTTGAGTAAGTATAAGTCACTTTGACAAATTATGAACCAAGATTCATGTCTTGTACATATGGGTTCATAAGTCCACGTACGTTTAAAGGTAAGTAAACCTAAGATGTATATGATGAAATAATGTGACCCCACTAGAGTTAAGTAAGAGTTTGAAACACACTAAAAGGCTAAGTGCATTGGCATATGAAGAAATGAAAATTCACGTAATATGGTGAGTAATTATGAAGAGCTAATATGCTAAAGTTAATGAATGTGATGACAACCTGATAACAGGCTAATATGAAATACGATACAAATCTCAAATGAGCCTAATAAGTGTTAACAAAAATCGTACTCGCCAATGAGAGTGTAAAACTAATAAAGAGAGCACTCTCTAAGAAATACTCTAATGAGAGTATTGATAAAAATTCACACTTAATACTAATTATTAGATGAGAAATAATAGAATGAGCAATGATGCCCTCATGCTAGAAGACAGCTTCTATGATGTGTGAAATAAATATAATAGAACATTATACAGAGCACCGATAGGCTAGCTATGAGTCACTATTTCTTATTTCGGGAAGGCAGAGGTTTGTGTAAATCTAATGAGATGAGACTGTCCATTTAGATGGGTATGGGTCTCCTTATATCTCCTAGTCTTTGAACCTATGCTGCCAACATAGGGTTCTAGCAAGGTTTGTTTCCCTATATGCACTTGCATGTTTTGGTTTCACTTTGGCCAGTGATTCCACCTCTTTTAGGTGTGGGGTATAGACACTGGATTTCATGAAGCTCACATGATCTATATCGGTTAATGTCAAAGTTTCGAAAGAAAGAATGAGGCCAGCCTCATGTAATACACACAATAAAATGAATGATACTAAAGGTGTTTGGATAGGACAATAAAGAGGTAATGTAGACTCAAGTAATGACACTAGGTCATTCTTTGTCATTGCACATTAAACCCGATGGGAGTCCTAAACAACATCCTAGGTATAGATATGGATAAAAATGAAGTAGGTATGAATGAATGAACTAGACTCTGTGTTTACTAAAGAAGGCTCCCTAGTTCAGGTCCCATATGTTGAGCCCTCATTTGGGAAGTCCTAATGTAAATTCCGTTATTCTAAGGTTTCACGGCATATGAACGAAAGATATTTGATATATGTATGTGCTAAATAAAATGTGTTATGTGCAATATGAAAAGAATGATGATGCATGTTACACTCAAGGCATGACTTTCCTAATCTGATTTGGCAAGTCCAAATGACTTGGCTTTCTATAACTCATATCGTTAGGAAAGAGCTCTTCTACAAATGTGTACTAATTCCATACAATCCTTTAATTTTAGGTGCAGGTGCAGGTGGACGCTAGAGCTAACGAGACAACGTTGAATATATTCGGACTTGGAGCATTCATCCGGACCTGGTAGGTCCTCATGCTTTCGAGGATTCTTATCTCTTTTATTATAGCTTAGGAGTAGGCATGAGCTAGTGGAGGATGCTCCACTAGTGTTTCTTTCTTACTTATTTTCAGACGTTGTATTGGTGCCATTTTGGCAACTTTATATTAATACAATTATGAACTATTTCCTTCATTTGAATATGTTATTGTTAGATGGTTTTTGTTAACTGATGTGATATAATGAAATTCTTACTATGAAGTCTATGTATACTTAAAAGCAAACAAAAGTTCTAAATTTTCCGCTAAAATTAACCTATACGATATAATGATGACGTATGTATGCTTGTCTGCGACATCCCAGAGGTCAAGGATGAAACTTTCTGCTCGAGTCTACACCCCGGTCGTGACACAGGTATCCCATAACTATCAAGAGACGTAATACATCAACATCAAGTAATGCACCTAATACTACAGCATAGTCTACTAGACAAACACATCATCAACTAGAAAGACTCATGCTTTGACTCCACATAAGCAACATAAGTTATCTAGAAATTCATAACACATAATCAAGTATTAACATTCAAATCCATCATACATGGAGCAACGCCGACGAGGCCACATTTTTTCATAATTTATAAAGTAATACCGATAAGGCCACATTACTAACAAGTATAGCACATTAGCACCACCACTATAAGTGGATCATACCAAGCATCATAATCATCTAAGAACTATACTACACAATATAGAGAATGTTAATCAACATAGCATGAATCTAACCTCACAACTTAAATCCATAGCAAATTCATCCAACATAATATAAAAAGGCCCTTACCAATGTCCATAGTTGACAATTCAACCCAATTGTCACATCAGAGAGCACACTCTAGAGGATATGGCACTCTCGGAGTGCAACCGTCTTGCTTGACCTCTTGGAAGTCTTGTACAATCCCTTCCGTACTGTTTATCGCATATAAACATATTAAAAGTAGTACGAAATTAAAACCTTTCACAAACATTCTATAAATCTTAAAAATGTCTTTCATCTAATACTCATAGGAAATACTAAGACTTATTTCATCAAATCTTAGACACAAGAATACTTTGGGACACGGCCCATATTCAATACAAATAATTACTATTGAGTCTATTACAATACTTCGATAAAAGAAATTAAAGACATCTATGCCGTCGAGTCAAATGAGGACCTATTTCAACATGATTGAACGATCTTCTAATCAATCTTAGCTCTCCAAAATCACCTTCACCTATGAATCACATAATAGATAGATAAAAGCATGAAATGAGTACGACCACACGTACTAAGTATCGCATAATGCATAAAAATCATGAAATAGACATTTGTTGGAAAAATACATCTTTTGATTTAAATATAATAAAATAATCATAACAACAACATTTAACAACTTAGAAACACATATGAAATCACTTAATCAATTTATGACATTTTTAGGAACAACTTTCCAATGAACTACATCATTGTACAGTGAACATCTTCACTGTTACACTAAAGTTTCTTAACTTCACTATAGACACCTTCTAGCATGTAACCCCCTCACTAAAAGCTACCCTGAGACTCACTAAAGTAAGAAAAAGAGATACCACCCATACTACATCTCTAGGCACACCTAAATCATCCTTAGGACAACCTATAATGAGATCAACCCACACTTACAAGACATAAAACATATGAACATGAGATTCTTCTACCAAAGGTGATTCTAAGTCTCACTTGAGTGAGTTGTGAAGCGACTGCCATACAATACCTTACACACACACTTAAGAGATCCTATAGACTACCTAAGATAGAATCATTCTTAGTTAATACAACATCATATAGATGATATGAATATCTCCTTCCAAAGCTATCAAAAGACATACTTATGTAAAACAAGAATATAATGCCCATAATTGTCCTCTTCAAGATTACCTAAATAATCCTTAAGACTACCTAAGGCTTACATCATGTCGACATAAATAACCATCTCCCCTAACTAGAGTCATTCTTAAGACTTATCTAGGTAAGATACGAAATGACCATTCCTATGATCCCTTCACACATTAACTAGACAACCCTTAACTGCTCTACATAAGTACTTATTAATTTAACATACTTTATTAACTTAAGTCATTACATAAATTAGTTCATTTAAGACTAATTCATCAAATAAGCACATTCAAGTAATGGTCTTGTACAAGACCTAGGGACTCTCACTAAAATCTTAAAAGCCTATTGTGCAACATCTAGATAGAGCCCCATACTACCACCTAAACATCACAGAATTTCTCTAATGCTATTACGTATCCCATATGATTTGAATTGCAAAATAACTGACATAGACCATGATAGATAAACATGGAATCCAGAGTTCTAACCTACTCCAATGAGGACGTAGTCAAATGGTTAAGGAATATGAAGGGCTTTTATGCACTATAGGCTCATTCTCAAGTACAACTACATTGTACTCTAGTCCTTCTCAAGTAGAGCTACTTCCTATAACATAATCACTCAGTGCTATTCTTTGTTCCCATAGAATTAACATTAAAGGGTCACAATAAGATGTTTCATATCAAATTTTTAACCCAATCACATTCACCATACCGAAGAGGTCCACTAGGGCTACCTTTCAATGGTGACTAAGATATCCCATCCTGACATTCCTAAGGATGATATGATGTTGTTCTAGCTAATCAACCCTAAGTCTATCAACCTTTACATGAAGGATAACATTATAGCTCTCGTGTTTTCAGGTAATCAACGCTAATCCGTCATCCTTTCATGAAGGATACCATTACGACTGTCGATTTTAAAGTTCATAAGATAACCTTACCACTTGGTTTAAGGTTCCACATACATGACCTTCTTAATCATCATTTAAGGTCTCGCATATCATTCTCCCATACATGAAAAGGGTGTACCAAATTTACCTATTTGAGACATCTCGTATTCACATATCATTGTTACATGTCTCAGGTAAGGGACACAATGTCTACCAAAACAAGACACAACATACTTTAGTTTATCATATGTAGCATATTATTCTTTGAAGAAATATGGGATGACCTTTATAATCTTTATGTCATCCTATAAATTACTATATAATCATCAATACACCCATAATAAACATATTCAATTAGGAATGATCATGCATCAATTCTAAGACAACACACATAAACACATAGTCATAGTCTAACATGATCACCTAACAACATCAATAAAACACATACTTTGACTTAACCACATGTGATAGATATTATCATACTTCATATAAATCAACTATGCAAATCCTCATAATACTTCAAGTAGTTGCCTACAAGGCCATGATCATCATAATATATAAAGTAACGCCGACAAAGGCCATATCATTTGCAATCAAAGCACATATCACCGCCACATAAGTGGACAAGACCTATCACAACATAGTTCAAGTCTAATTAACATAAAATTAAGAGACTAGGGCAGTGTACCACCAATCCATTCTCTCCACTTCAATCCATGTCTAAATCATCCATATCAATATCATAAGGCTTTTACCCATGGCCACGAACATCAATTCAATATATAATCTATAATACTCAATGAATCGAATTCAATTCAATATATCTTTATAAATCTAATACTAATTAGACATCCATTGAATACAATTCTTACATCATTCAATAGCCCATAGAAAACTACACTAGAATTCATAATCATTAAGTCAATATCACTTAAACAATAAAGTAGTCAAAAACTAGTGTTATCAATTGCATGGGTTCAGAGGTTAATTGAGTTGAAATCATCAAATTAACAACAACTCAATCAATATATGGATATATTTCAATTTAGAAACTCCTCAGTTGATTAACCTTTGCAAATCAGTTTGAGGATTGGCTGCTTGATTAATAGAGTTTGAAGGAAGAAAAACCATACCTCACAGATTTTAATCTACCAATTTGATGAAGAATCACCACTCAAATCTCAAATCCAAGCTCTTCCTTGAGTTTTGGCTCCAATGGAGTTCTAGAGAATTTCTAAGGGAATTTCTGTTTTGATTTTGAAGAATGATTCTTCTGAGTGTTTTAGACTTATAAACGTATTTAAAATACCCAAAATATCCTGATGTAACCTCCCTTTATCTTATTTGTACGTTGAGTGAATTTACAAATTTACAAATTCACCCTTGCATCTTACAGTGAACATGCGAAATTGCAGGTCCATCCACGATTGGCCCATTGACGGATCGTCTCCCAAACAACGGACCATCCTGCTGGTCCTTGGTTTGGGTCTGACACTACTCCTTCTATGGAAATATTCCCACCCGTAAGTTCTGACCAATGGCCAGCAACTATGGGGCGTCGACCAGCCTACTGGCCGTCGATTGCCTCAGTCGAATGCGGCTGGTCTTGGACAGCTTTCGCAAAAAAACGGTTCCTTCCTCAAGGACCCTTGGATGGTCCTTGGGGATGTTTTCCTTGATTTTCCAAACACAATAGTTCGTAAACGAGTTTAGAACCTCCCATATCAGTTTTATCCATACGAACACGTAAAACTCGACGAAACATGCCAAGACACACAAGGTCGTTTCGAGGCAACATTTTGAACGTCATGGACGTTTGACCTCCAAAATTTATGAAACTTTAAACACTGACTCCTAATATAATTATAATACATTTTAGGACTTTAAAACAACTAGACACAAGCGTTAGTCTCTACTTAAACTTAAGTCATTTCATAGGTGTTACAAAAACCCTAACTCTATTAGGGATTTCTAATTTTAAAAACTGGAGAATTTCAGATCTCAATGAATAAAAAGAACTCATAGAAAAAGCTATCATACATAAAATCCAAATTCATAAATTAAAAGGAGGAACTGAGGGTTGTCCTTTATCTCTTCTTGAATTCTTTCTGCTTTTTCAAGATCTAGAGGGAGAAATTTTTTGAGAAGAAGAAATCTGCGATTTATTTTTGTTTAGGAAATAATTACTTGAATTGGGTGAATTTCGGGATTAAATTTACTTATATAAGTGTCCTAGGATTGGTTGAAACAACATGGATTTGATTTAGTTTAAACTAGAAGACACCCTTAAGGCTTGTAATGACGCTAAAAACGAACTAGTGAAACACTAGCCTAACATGTGTTTTATGTTGTCTTCTTGAGTTTGGTTTGTGTTTAGAGTGGTCCCGATGGTTTTTTGAGGTATATATTGGTTATACATCAATGTACGACTAATTAAGGTACCATAAGGGTTATTGTAGAGGACCCTATGCCTAAACCCACATACGTAGAGGAAAACCACCAAGCTGCCGATATTTGATGAACTATTACATGACTTACGACTTGTAGTCAAACTACGACCAGTTTACTTGGTCTGTAGTTGGAAGACCCTCTTGAACATACTATGAACCTAACTACGGTAGGCATAGTACGCCCCGTAGTCCGATCTACGGACTGTAGGTGGTGGTTCGTAAGTCACCCACGTCATATGTCTTTATCACATGACATATTGAAGGGTTGTTTGGTAAAAATCACCCTTTGCTTTATTAATTGCTGGGAAGTTTGTTTTATTTTTCTTTGATCATTGTAATGTATAAAAACATTAAAACGGTATTTTAGATTTCATTATTAACTTTTCCCTAACAAAAACATTTCCCTCCTAAAAAGTTCTCTATAGAACTCCATCAAGGTAAATTTTAATCTATGTATGTTGATTTCAAGGTGGTTCTTCTTCAAATTTCTTGGTGGATTGATCTAAAGGTTCGGAAGCACTTCATATAAGGTTAGCTATATCCCTATAGTAATTTTAAAAATAGATTTCATGTTTTCAAAGTTATGATAGAGTTGAATTTTCACTAAAACTTATGGAAAAGCCTCTTTGAATTCATTCATCGCATTGTCATAGAAATGTAGCGGAAAATTAAAAAAATTTCATGCCATAAGATAACCCCACAACATAACAACATTTATAAAATCATAAGTACATAGTTAAGAGTCTAAGTCTCGTCTTGCCATCTTAGACTCAACATAAATAGATTAGGATAGAATAGCATAGGGACACAACACTTAACAATATTAAAGAATAATCTATAGTTAACAATATTAAAGAATAATCTATACTATGAAATGAACTTATATAACAGGTTGATATGAAGGTCCTTGAATCATTAGGGCACACTTGAACTTTGGAACAACTATACAAGCTCTACATTTTCGAAAAGATCTTCTAGTCATTATTAATTACATTTTGTGTAATTATATGAAGAAGTATGGTATTAGTACATTAATGCACTAAATATAATAACAATGCAAAAACATTATTTAAATAGGATATTTAGCTAGAAATTATGCATCATATCTTTAAGCAAAACTTCATGATCAATTGATATAATAATGATAATATCGTTCACATAAATTATATAGTTATAGATACTATTCACATATGACATAAAGCAACATATCACATTAAGGGACATTCAATATCTTCATAGCATTAACATTCTTTAACCACAACTCATTTACCTAAAGCAACCCTTGAGTAATACTTAGTATGATGCATGAATAATGTCCCATTCAACCATTCACACAAAATTACTACCTTAACATTACAAAAATTAACATTAATACAACCTTCATCATTTTAGGAAACCACATTCATATAGACATAACATTTCCTGAAATACATAATTGCACATAAGAACTAACATACTCCATAGACCATATAAGACTCATTCACTTATCACATCGTAGTCATAACTCCTTTAGTCTTGTGCACATCTCATGACGAAATGCAAGTCAATACTATCAATATCATCACTCAAAGAGATTCATATCATGGAGAAGTTCTAGGAAGTTCCAAGTAGGATCATTGAGGGAATTCATAACCTTACCATCTAAGAAAATTATCCCCCACTTAGGGTAAGCCTAATCAAATATTTATTACATCATGCCCTTAAAAATCAAGGTAAAGGAAACTCAAGACCAAACCTACATACTCCTCACATAAGAAGGTTTGAAATCATTTTAGATTTCCACTTCTAATCTCATATGAAAGGGTTTTCTAACCCAATCATAATGAGGTTATACTCATGTACCACTTATTCCTCTAAGTTGATCACCAAAAATAACTTATAACAATCAAGTTAGGTCATACTACCTGACCACATCAGGCCTGAACTACTCCATGACTATTAAGGGTGATTCCATATTTTATCACATTCTACTACCAAGTCAAAAAAAGGTAAGTGGTTCAAAATTTAAGCTACAACGGTCATAAACATAGGTAGCTCATATATATCCTTTAGAAAATTCTGTCTCCAACTTATGACTATTGATGTCCCGTATGCAAACAAATCATAAAACACATGTTAGAACTCTTAAGATCCACCACCACATTTATAGAGATTTAAGCTAACCATCCTCCTTAGGTGAAACCTTAGGGGAAATAAAGTATATTTGTCCATAGAGGCCTCCTTGTTTTCTTCCAACACTAGGGCAAGGTAACTTCTAGGCCATTTAAACCACACCATCACCTTATGTGCAACCTTTTAACCAACCATTCCTAGTTACATTCTAAGTACTTTCATTAAATGACCATACTTATTGTCAAACTTAAAAGACAACTAACCTTTTTATACTAGGTAAACATCAATTATGTTCTTCTCTTTATAAGTTAAGGGGTTCATTCTACCCTCTAAGTCAACCTCAGGGTGAAGCATAATCACAACTTATGGAACAAAACCCATTGTTCTATTTTTTTCCCACAATTAGGATAAGTTTATAAGGGAACTAATAAACTAATTATATGGTTTCTCCCATTAACTAGTATATATCACAATTATCTTAAAAGGTAATAGCACTACATTCCCTTTTTAGGAGCAAGTCCATAAAAAAGACTCAAATCCACACAAGGAAAAGTATGACGCATTACTCATATAAAAAGGCAATATTTATCTTTCACCGTTACCACATTTCTCCAAAACCTTTTAAGCCTATACTAAAACATCATACTGTCATTATACATAACCATAAAGTAGTCAATCTTTCCAAAGAGAACACCATTCAACCATAAAAACTCTTAAAAAGCAAGATCTATATCATAACATAAAATTCTCAACATAACATCTCATTTCTCAAAGATCAGATATGGCCATAAATGATATCACATCAAAATATTGAAAATTCACCTCCACATATACTCATCAAGTCATAAAACCGTAATAAGAATCAAAACTCACCTTTTCTCTCGCAAGCATTGGGATATCATCCCTTCGAAGAAATCATATCTAAAAGACCACTAGAGAAGGAAATATAATAGAGATATTATATAGAGTTAAACTCTATGGTACGATATAAGAGTAGTGAAAAAAGTGAAACTTCTATCGTCATATAGACTCTCGCTCATATCTAAATCATGACTGACAATAATGAAAAAGACTCTACTAGACGTGGCATTGTGATAGTGTAGACCATAAACCACATTCTAGAAAATGATGCTCTAATACCACATTTGTCACAATCTGGTAGAACCCCCTATAAGTGACATGGCATACTTGATATCTCGGAGGTATTATCCAAGCCGATAGACATCATTCATCGCATTGTTATAGAAAATTTGACGGAAAAAATAACTTTTCATGGAATAACATAGTGCTAGAACATAACTTCATTTATAAAACCATAGGAACATAGTTTAGAAACTAAGTCTTGTTAAGCCATTGTAGACTAAACATCAATATAATAGATTAAAGACACGACCCTTAAATCTATACTATTACATTCACTTAAGTAACATCATGACATGAATGTCCTTGAAAAATAACAACGTACATGAACGTAGGAATGTTCCTCGAAGCTCTTCATTCTAGGAAACATCTTGTAGTCACCACCACCTACACTTTGTGTAAAAGATGAATAAGAATATTATTAGTAAAAAAGTGCACTAAGTGTGATAATCATGCAAAACATGCTTTTAAAGAGCTCATTTAGTTAGAAATCCTGCATCATGTCTTTTTGTAAAACTTCATGAACATTGATACAATAAACACAATATAGTTCACATACAATATATAGACATGGATGCAATTAACATTAACACATAAAGACTTATTTCACATTTAAGGCTAATTCAACATCTTCATAGCATTACCTCACTTTTACCTTACTTTTCACCCAAATAAACCTTTATTATGGACAAATTATGATTGTTTATGGGTTAATTATTGTACTTCTTAGTCTTTGACCTAGTTCTATATAAGAACTCACGATTGAACCCTTTTCCCCTAACCCTAGTATAGATTATTATTATGTGATGTTACCAAGTGGATTGATTGATTACTATTGTTGGATTGATGGTAAGAACTTAAAGGAGGCTTCTGAAGGCAAATTTGTTAGACATTGTGATCTTGAGTTCTTTACTTTAATGATTATGGCTTATACTTCATAATGATATTCAATTTAAGTATAGTATGTTATTAGATTAAGAAGATCATGGTATGATGAGTGCGATGAAATGTCTTGACTATGTGACTTTTGAGATCATGTTAAGGGTATGATCATACAAGGATGAATATGAATAACTTATGTTCCTTTCTATGATATGACTAAGTCAAAGAATGATTACCTCTAATTGGCTATATGTGAACTTAGTTGATCCTACATGGTACTTTATTTAATATTGAATATGTGATATGGTGATGACGTTGTGTCTTAATTGGTAGACCTATGTCCCTGTAGATGATACATGAAAGTATGTTAATGTTGAATCTTGACTTAGTAGGCTTAAACACCTTTGTCATGGATATATATGAATGAATATTGAATGAATGTTTAGGATCGGTAGACCTAAGATGGTACCCTTCAAAGTATGACTAATATAAGAACTTAAACATGTAAAAAAGGTCAATTTTTTTGTAACTTCGATATAGAAAGAAGATTATCATATCCTTAAGTTGAAAGTTGTAATAGTATCCTTCTTGTGTGAACGATAGACTTAAGGATAGGTTGGTTGGAACAGAAAGAAACCATCTCTAAGAAAGTCATAGACCTATCCTTTTTAACCATTGAGTTGTAGACCTAGTGGACCCATCTTTGGTAACAGTATTATGAATTGGTTAGACGAAACTATTGAAATTTTCATATGTCTCTTTTTGATTGAATTTACTCTATGAGAACATGGCTAGAACCGAGTGAATATGCTTGTGGTAGTGACTCTACTTAAGTTAAGACAAGAGTACGAAGAAACCCATGATATTCCTTAAGCATGTGCCTGCATGGGATGTGTCCTAGTTCTACCCTTGGCAAGTATAACACACTCCATCGGAGTAGGGTAGACTCCAGATTCCATGCCTAGCTAGTATGGTCTATGTCTGTTAATGCATATTCTCGTCATGTGGGATACATTCTAGTGTTTGCAGGAGTTCTACAAAATGTAGGTGTTGGAATGGGACTCTATCTATACATATCAACAGTAGGCTTTGAAGATGCTAGGATGATGGTTCCCTAGGTCTTCCAAGACCGTTATGTGAAAGTCATCTAAATAGTTAATAGTATCTTAATTGACTTAATGAATGTATGACCTAATATAATTTATGTTTAATAAAATTATCCCAATCTACAGTAGATTTAAGGATTTTTTAGGTATGCTTGAAGAGGGTGTATGGGAGGTCTCTTAATGTCATACTTAGGTGAGTCTTAGAGTAACATGTGGTGGAGAGTATATATCAATGAAAAGGGAATAACTTACCTTAGGTAGTTTTAAGGATTTCTTTGGTTTGCTTGACGAGGGTGTGTGGGATGTTTCTTCTTGTCATACTTAAGTATGTCTTTAACAACCTTTGGGAGGAGTTTTTTTAATGATAAAGTGGTTTATAATAATAGTATTAGTATAGGTTGATTACTTTAATATGTGATATATATCAAGTTTGACTTGAAAGTAATTCTTCTACTTGATTGATGAGGTTTTGTTCAAAGGAGCATGAAAAGCATGTTTTAAGCAAATGTCCATTTTAGTATGATTATATTGCATGTCACTTACTTAGTGCATTTAATATACTTATTACGTATGTTGTTTTACTTCTAAAGCTGTAGGTGGCAATTGAGAGGAGTCTCATGGAAGCTTAGGATATCTTTTTCCTAAGGGAGTTTTTATATGTTCTCACATAATTCTAGGACATGGCTATGTTTATCTTTTTGATTTAAAAGACGTATTAGTAGACTTTAGTATTATATTTTATTGGTCTACGGGATGCGACGCGAGATATTTATGTGTCTAAGATGTCTACAAGAAGACTTAACATTTCCTATGTTTTCTTTAAAGGGATTTTGAAATGTTGTTGTTAAAAGTTTTAATTATTAACTACTTTTCATATATGCATGCGATGAATGATGTCTAAGAGCTTGTATAAGACCTGTAAAAGGTCAAGTACGCCGTGCCATGACTTGAGGATACCATTTCTTCTAAGGTATACTCTCAGATAATGACATTTACATTCATCCATGTTATAAGCCTATAAAAGACCTTTTATATGTTGAGTAAGATGAAATGAAGGTTGTTTTGATAATACAAACCAATGGGTGAATTCATATATGTATTCCACTTTGTAAGTGTGAGAGTCATATGTGATTCCAAAAATAAAAATTGCTGAAGAATAGTTTTTGAATATGTAATCATCTTTGTTGTGAGGGAGTGTGAGTTTCTTTGTATAGTTTGAACTTGTATTTTAAGCAAGTACTGTAATGTTGATAATTATTGATAATAGTGACTCAACAATTAGAATCTTTGAGTGCACAATAGATCCTTGCATGAGTAACTTTAGTCTTGTTCTGTGCATTCATGATTAAGTATTATGTATCACTATTTGAGACATATTTTTTGAATTGCTGAACTTGAGGACAAAAAAGTTTATGTTTTGGGTTTTGATGAATTTGGGATATATTTAGTGTCGTGAAATACTTAATTTTTCAAAAATAACTTATGTTAAATCCTTGTATTCAGGAATATGGATGGAGGATAAGAAAGAACACTAACAGGGAAAAAAGAACAACATAGGACAAAGAAATCAAGAAGGGAAAGCCTAAGGATCGCCAAAAGCACCCGGCGTGTCACTGAGTAGCTAATAAGCTCGCCTAAAGTTCCAGTGTACCAAACATTGAAAGAATGAATCATGTTAGTAATGAAAAAGAGAAGTCATTGGATCACAGAGTGAATTCGCGATGCAAAAATAAATCGCCCAAAGTAGCATACGTTGTTTATGTTGAAATCCAATGCAGAAGGATGACGATAGAGACCAAAGGGAGGCTAACCAGTAGTTTGGCGAGCCTTAATACATAGCTAAATGAGTTTTTATAGTATATTTTCAGCGCATATATATATGATTTTAAAGTTAGTTTAGTATCTTTTATGTAAGAAAAGAATCTCCAGAGCACAATTTATTGAGTTATCATCTAGAGACAATTTTCTCGACAGTTTTTCCTTAGCTTTGCCGGATTAAACAAATTCACTTTTTGAGTAATTGGAAGTGAGTCTTTCAGATTATAAAATTGGAGAATTATTAATAAGAAATCAATCTTACCTAGTTGATGGATAATCAATTCACTAATTGTTCTTACTTTTTTATAATGTCATGATAAAGGCAAAATTCTTGGGGTGTGATCTTTAATTATGGGCTGGTTTATTTTATGGGTATTTCTAACTGTTTGTTTAAGTGCTCTATGCAAGTTAGTTTAATCATTAATTGTTTTTTAATTTATAAATTGTAGTTGGAAATGTAGTTTAATGTTTTATGGGTCTTGGGATGACCTGGATTCATCTCCAAAGGGTGAATCCTAAACCCAATCCCACAAATATAGCTCGAGAGAGTGAATGTATTAAGGTGTGGGATGCTCTTATTTTTCATGCTTGTTGATGTTTGATCGTAACCACTTGATTCGGGGTAATTATTTGGGATAAAATTACCTCCGTGCAGGTCTAGCCTACTCACTACTATATAGCTATTTAATAAAAGTTTTAATTACCCATGTGTCTATGTTATCTTATAGTCCATCACATCCCAAGAATCTGTCTCATTATTTTTAATTTGTATTGTTTGTGACCGTTTGTAGTTGATATCAATACCAAAAACCCAATTTCACATTAATGTCACCCTTTAATTTGAATGATTTGGTTATTTAATAATTTCTATTTCAATGATTGATTCGACCACGTTTACACTTACCAATCAAGTTTGAAACACGTACTTGTACCTGTGGGATTCAATCCCAACTCATTTAGTTAGGTTTTATTCTAATTTTACGATCCTTGAACATCTAGAATCTGACTAGGCCATTGTATACCAGAATAGATGAATTAGGTCCGACATATGATCCTTAGTTTAGACATTTGCACAGCTTGTTGCCCATTTATCTTTTCTTACTACTTCTACAACGTGATGTATTACTAGAGGTTTTGTACTTTCTCGAGATTAGATTACTTCAGGCTTAGAGCCTTTTGTCATATTTTCTTAGAGTGGAAGTCGATCCAAAATGTATTTGAGCCTAATTTATATACCTTTCGTACTCGATATGCCAACGAGTCGCTCTTGCTAGCTATGTAGATTACGCCTCTTGGAGTATATTTTCAAATGTGGGACTAGCCCCTATACGTAATCGGCATCGGCATCCTCTTTGCGGATTAATACTAGCCTCTTAGCTTACATCATTACATTCATAGGTAAAATTTAGCGAAATATTTAACAATTTTGAATACATCTACTTGGAGGTTTACATAGATCCCTACATACACACATTATATATCTATAGAGTTTTACATAGACCCTTCGTATAGGATGATTACTTAGTCTTCTACTTATATCGCACATACGTATATAAAATATAACATAATCATAATAGTCGTATCATCTCATAACCATCTAATAAGAGTGTAAGAAATTGGGCATAACCCATACATCAAAGTAAGAATGCTTCACATGGTCTCACTACACCATTTTAGGCCTGCGACCACACTTATTCTGTACTACACTTGTAAAGTGTTGCCTAAAGTAGTTTTAGGAACGCTTTTAAAGCGTAGCCAAATTTTTTAACTTTTAGCTAAAATAATTTTGGCAACACTTCAAAAGTGTACTCTTTAATTATATAAGATACACATTATAAGAGTTGTTAAAATATGATATAATTGGCAACACCTATTTACATATATGACCACACTTCTAAATGTCCTAATTTTATAATTGAAAAAACAACACTTTATAAGTGTTGCCTTAAAATTTTTCACTAGAATATTATATTCCCTCCAATATTTTTAACACTCCCTCCCATTTTTATTGGCGAAAAAAATTAAACATTAACAATACATTTTGACTTCACTTTCCTCTTTCAGCTTTCCTTTTCACATTTCTCTTTTGAACAGAAGAATTGGCTGAAGAACTAAAGGTTCCTATACAAGCCGAAGAACTAAAGGTTCAAAGTGAAGAGAGGTGAAGATAGCTGAAGAAGTAGTTCTCTTTTCTGATACAAGCTAATGATTCGATGAACTGAGGTGAAGAGTTGAACGATTCGTTGAAGAGTAAGAACAATTTCTTTAAGTGTAAGAACGATTCTGTTTTCCGACACTTATTTGATTTTTAGCTGAAGTGTTTGATTTTTAGCTGAAGTGGTACTTCAAAAACAGTCTTCTTGTTAGCTGAAGTGTTTGATTTTTTGTTTTGTGTATAGAAGAAATGAATACTGCTGGGTTGTTGACATGATGATGAACTGAAGATAATTAGTCTCTCCGTCACACTTTTCTCTCAAGTGTCTCACTGAAGAACACGATTTCAAAGAGATTTTGTTGGATTTGGGTTTATCAGGTAAGAAATTTCATTTTGAAATTCTAAATTTTAACTTTAGGGTTTTTATATTCTTGTTTTTTATGCAATTTTTGGGAGTGTGACTTGTATTTTAGTTTCATCAGTTGATTTTTGGAGTGTAGCTCGTAAGCATTTAGATTTTCCTTTACTTTTCATATTAATTTCTGCAGATGCTTAAGATTTTCCTTGTTCTTATTCTGATTGCTGGTACTGTTGCTTGTCCATGTTTAAGATCTTTCTTGCTATA
The DNA here is from genome assembly GCF_001406875.1 of Solanum pennellii. Classification (NCBI taxonomy): domain Eukaryota; kingdom Viridiplantae; phylum Streptophyta; class Magnoliopsida; order Solanales; family Solanaceae; genus Solanum; species Solanum pennellii. The sequence continues at coordinate 16,314,075 of NC_028642.1, read as the reverse complement.
ATGTTTGTTTTAATCTGTGGTCACTGCTTTTTTACTGTTCTCGCCTTAATCTTTGTTTGTTCATTTGTTAATCACAATGATTTTGTCTTGTCTCTGTTTGCTGGAACAATTTTTTTGTTTTCGACTGTATGTCTTGAAGAGTGAAGAAGTCATTTTGTTGTTTCTCTAGTGCATTTTCAAGTATAGATAGTAACTTTAGTTCAATATTCCGAAAGGTTTTGGGATAACCTCGTAGTATGAAGTTGTTAGAATCATTTCATAGTATTTGATGACTACATTTGCATGGACTTTTTCTTTCAGCCTAGCTAATTCAGTCGTTTTGGCCATAATCACAAAAGCGACCCTCTTACTAGCATGAGTTGGCTGCCTATTTACTTCAAATGTTCTTCTCTTTAAGTCCAGGTTTAACCAACTTAAAGATGACATTGTCTATCTTTTCTTTTGTGGTTTTCAATGTATCTGTCGCAAATGAAAATATTGAGATAATTTCAGTTTAAAGTTCATGTTTAGTTTTGTGAGATTTTTATCCCTGTTCGGACAGTGGTTGAGCATGCTCTTTTTGAATTTGCATCTTCATTTATTTTCCCTCGTAATTTTGTGAATCACTAATTTTGATACCTCGGGTCAAGTAAGAAGTCATTTCCTTTCTGTTGGTATTACACAAATAATGATAACTCATTTAGGTGATTAAATTTCCTCTAGTTTTCATTTATTTTGTACAAGTTTCCTTAGTTGTAGTCCTTGTTTTATATTTTGAATCATCTGTATTGTTTGCTTCTTTTGTATATCAATTCGTCAATAAAATGAAAGTCAGTTGGAATCGTCTGTATTGTTTGCTTAAAATCTCAGATTCTAACTTCCTTCTGTTACTAAACATGGACTTATTTTCACAGCATTGGCAGAATCAGCTTATGAATGTATTTTTTCTCTTTTTTTTTTTGTTTTTGGCTTGTTGCTGCTCTTTTATTGTATATTTGGTTGGTGATAGTTGAGGTATTTTATTTGTTACTTAAGGCTTTTCTCTCTCTTTCTCTCTTCTGGAATCTCTCGACTGTATTTTCCTCGATTTTTGTAGTTGTTCTTTATTCAATCATTATTTATTTGGTTTGTTGATGTATTTCCTTTATTGATATATCCAATTGTGAAGGTGGTTTTCTTGTTCTTGTTGGTTATTAGTTTGATCATGAAAAAAAGATCATTATAGTTATTATGAGTAGCAATAGTAGAGTTAAGTGTCTTACCTGATTATTTCTTCCCAAAGTGTGTCGGTTCTGCCTATAGTTCTCCTTATTTCAAACTTTCCATTGATAATCTCATAGCTCATTTTCCTTCTCCATATCTGGTTGCTGATTTGTGTGTGTAGTTGTTGCTCCAGCCGGCAGTTCTTGCTTGGTAGTGATAATAGTAGTCGCCAGCTCAATAGGGATATCATTTTGAGCCTGATTTTTTCTTAATCAAGCAGAAAATGATTGGATAATAGTGTAGGAAGATGTTTCAGCCTTGAGAGTAGACAATGATTCATTATTTTCTATGTTTTTGTAACTTTGGATACTTTAATCAATGTGTATCATCTTCCCCTTTTTCCACATTGAGATTGGAGATATAATGATGACAAACGAACTGAAAAAGTTTATATGCTTTAATATATTTCTGGTTTTTTATGTTCTAAGCATACTGTCTTCTTATTTTTGTTTATCCTTATCAACTCAATTTATATGCTTTATTATATTTCTGTTTTTTATGTTCCAAGCATATCATATGTGATCTCGATTAATAGAAATACTTCACAGAATTTGCAATCTACAAGAATATATAGTAAAAGACATGTTTCTATAAAATTATTTTTTAACTAGTAACATTTTTATTTCAAATAGTACTTAGGTAGTACTGAAAAATATTTGTATTACATTGCAGTTGCCTAGTAAAGTTTCAATGTAAGAGTGATGTCTCACTGTTCATTAGCCTTACGAAATAGCATGCTACATTTTTTGTTTTTCCTCTTAAAGAAATACAATCTCTTGTTTCCTGTATAAAGATACTATTTCTGTAGTTTTTTACTTTTGCATACGAACACTTCGATCAATTTTTTTCTAAACCATGAAATCTTCCCTGCTATTTCAGGTTTTGCTGAGAGGAAACTAACATTATGTTGACATCAAAATCAAGGTATTTCTAATCTCTTAACAGTAAAATGACTATATTTCATCCTTGAAATAATGACATACAATGTCATACAATTTTGTAGTTATTATTATGTATTTATTAGAATCAAGAATGGTAACAATCTACTCGAAACTCGAAACGCACAATAATTCTGATCATACCATAATATATGATTCTGATTCTGATTATTTAGGGTTCAAGGTGGATTCTTAAGCTGTGTGTTTCATTCTCTTGAGTTTCCTCATCCTAAAGTTTTTCATCTATGTTTTTTTCTAAAAAATAGCTACCCTTAGTAGTATAGGGTATTGTTTATCTGTGTATTATTGATCAATAATGTCTAATATGTGGCTTCATTTGGATAGTTAGTTAGTTGTTTAGTTTGCTTCCCTATAAATATGTTTGCACCAAAAGAATTCAAACCTACAAATGATTTGCTGGAGCTTTTGTACTAGATGCTGCATTTCCAGTGACTGCTGTAATTTGACTTCCTGACTGCTGAGTATTGATGAATAATTTCCAGTATGTGTCTTCATTTTACTGCTGTAATTTTATTTACTGACTACATTTTTCCATGAGTAATATCAGTTCTGTCAAGCTGTTTGGCCATTTAAAATATGAAAAGAATGTGGTGAGAATGTATGATAATAATTCTTCGTAGTTCTGCTCTTAATCCAGAACATAGCTTCATATTTTCAGATGTTTCTGATTTCTGTACATATTTGCTTCTAAGTGAGTAAGTTTGTAAGAGTTTAAAGTTCAATAGATCCATTTCCAGCATGCTTCAATATTTTTATATTTCCGTCTTGTTTAGGTTTTGGATAACATTCCATTTTTTATTTGCTTCTTGGAACCTAGAAGCTGATGGGATTCCTTGGTTTATAATGCTAATCATTCGTAATACTCATCTATAAGTACATTAAGTAGCCAATTTGTTTATACTACTAGGATTTATTCTTTTGATGAACTTGTTTGGATCAGTAGCTTGTGTTTAGAAATCATTTTTGTTTTGTGTTTTAAAGAAATTGATTACTTTTGGGGCTCTTACAGCTGAAATTTAAAATTGATTAATTGTTAAATTTCTTAATTTTGTGTTCTTTCTTGATGGAATAGATTTGTTTACTAGAGGAATTGATATTCAAGCAGTTAACGTTGTTATCAATTCTGATTTCCCTAAGAACTCAGAAACGTATTTTGCACAGGGTATGTATAACAGATCTTTGATCTTGATTATTGACTTATATATTGTTTTTGCTATTTCATCATTGGTAATTTATTTTTCAAATTGGACGATCAGGGAGATTTGTGAAGCTTGATTTAGCTGTTAGCCTGGTTACTTTTGAGGATCACTTCACTTTGTATGTATTAATTATGTTCATTTCTTTTATACTAGATCATTAAGCTCTACGTGTTGATTTCTGCTACTACTAATAGTATCGATCTGACTGTGAGATATAGAATTGAAAAAAAACTAGGAATAGAAATCAAGAAAATCCCTTCACAGATAGATTAAGTTATATATAAAGTCTTCTTTGTTAGCTCCCCTTATTTTTCTGAATAATTTTTTGATGAAGTAAATTGAGTTGTTTTTTAGTCCTGGTAGGTTCTGATTATAGGGTGACTCATGGCAGTTAGCTACAACAGATAAGAAAACTGATAAGAACACGCTCCATATGCCAGCTGCTACTTAACAGTGTAAAAATAGATGCCTAGCACTCTCCAACTGTGTCTGATTGAACATATAAGATTCATCAATACATGTTTTTCCTAATGTAAAATGCAGTAAATTTTAGACTTAAAAGCTAGTTCAATTTGCTTGCTTTAGATCGTTTTACCATTTTTAGATTTTGGAAGGCTACATAACAATTGCAGTAAAATTAATGAACTCTTTAAAATCAGGTTTCCAGTAGACCTTCTCACAGGATTTTGTTAAGCTTTGAACACTTCAAAATTCTTGAAAGATTTCTTTATTCTTGATTAGTTCATTAAATTTTATCTATCCTATTAATTCACTGTCTTTCTTAATTCTTTCTATCCTATAAATTTTACTTATTTTCCCTTAGTACAAAAATCAACATTCAAAAACATTTGTGGAGGATTCAAAGTTTGATTTGGCAGAACACAAGTGTCATGACTACGTAAGAAACTATTATTATCTCATAACACCTGATTTTTGTAACTTAATCATGAATTTAATGATTCTTATTGAAATATCAAATATTTATATATTCTTATAGGAATTCAAATATCCTATCCAAGGATTGGATGAATTTAGCAAGGTATAGCAAACCCTATATTGATGGTGTGGAATCATTCCTAGATTTTGCTTACTCTTATGGAAATCCTCATGGAGAGGAAATTCAGTGTCCTTGTGCAAAATGTTGTAATATTCGTTGGACTCAAAGGAATGTAGTGTATGATCATCTAATATGCTATGGATTTGTTAAAGGTTATACTAGATGGATCGATCATAGAGAATGGGATATCAAGTTGAATGTTGAAGATTATATGGATTGCTCGCGTGATGATATTGATGAATTGATGAATGATCAATTTAGAGATGTCGCACAGGCAAAAGGAGCTTATAATGGTCCAAATGAAGATGCCAAGAAATACTATAACTTAGTTGAAGAGGCAAGCCAAGAATTATATCCTGGTTGTACATGATTCTATAAATTATTATTCACACTTCGTTTATATTTGTTGAAGTGTCTACACGGATGGAGCAATGAATCAATCACTTCTCTTTTAGAGTTATTAAAAGAGGCGATACCAGAGTTGAACATTCCTCCCTCTTACAATAAAACCAAGTCTATGGTTAAGGATCTCGGCCTTGATTATGAGAAAATTGATGCATGTCCAAATGATTGCATGTTGTTTAGTAATGATCATAAGGATGATGAATTTTGTCATACTTGCGGAGCTTCACGATATATTAAAAATCCTGAAGTTGATGGTGAGGTTTAGTCTTCTAACAAATCACATCGAGTTTCAGCAAAGACTTTGAGACACTTTCCATTAATTCCTAGACTCAAAAGGTTATTTATGTGCTCAAAGATAGCAGATTCCTTGAGGTGGCATGATGAGGAGCGTTCAAAAGATGGAAAGTTAAGGCATCCCGCTGATGGTCAAGCATGGATCGATTTTGATAGGTTGCATCCAGATTTTCACTAGATTCTCGCAATGTGAGACTTGGATTAAGTAAGTGATGGGTTCAATCCATTTCGAACCATGATTATATCTCATAGCACATGGCCAGTTATGTTGATGACTTATAACATGCCGCCTTGGATGTGCATGAAATCTTAATATTCAATACTTTCTTTACTTATACCTGGGCTATGATCATCTGGAAATGACATTGATGTTTACTTACAGCCATTGATAGATGAGTTAAAATTGTTGTGGAATTCTGCGGTTGAAACATATAATGCTTCATGAAATCAAACTTTTCAAATGCGAGCATCTCTTATGTAGACAATCAGTGACTTTCCTGCATATGCTATGTTGTCTGGATGGAGTACAAAAGGAAAGTTTGCTTGCCCTTGTTGTAACTATACCACTATTCTCACTATCTTAAGCATAGTAGGAAAATGTGTATTATGGATCATCGTGTTTTTCTACCTATGGATCATCCGTGGAGATCTAAGAAAAGATCGTTCAATGGAAAAACTGAATTCAGGCCTCCTCCACATTTATTAAAGGGAACTGATGTGCTTCATAACTTACAAGATTTTGAAAATGTGTTTGGAAAGAAGTTAAAGAGATCAAATGATGGCCCATGGAAAAAAAGGTCAATTTTTTTTGAATTACCTTACTGGCAGCACAACTTTTTACGCCATAACCTTGATGTAATGCACATAGAGAAGAACATAGTTGATAGTATTCTTGGAACTCTTTTGGATATTCCTGGCAAATCAAAGGACCATGCAAAAGCCCGGTATGATTTAAAAGAGATGGGAATTAGAAAGAATCTTCATCCAAAAGATGCTGGAGATGATAAGAGAACAAAGTTTGCAAAAGCTTGCTTCTCAATGACAAATGGAGAGAAATCTGTTTTTTGTGGAGTTTTAAAGACAGCCAAGCTACCTGATGGCAGTGCCTCTAATATATCTAGGTGTGTGCAACTGAATGAAAGGAAATTGTCTGGTTATAAGACCCATGATGCTCATTTCATGTTACATTACTTGCTTCCAATACCCATTAAAAACATCCTTCCAGATCATGTGGCTATTGCTTTTATTCGTTTATGCTCCTTCTTCCTGCGTTTGTGTCCAAAAGTTATAACATTGGAGGAATTAGATTGCTTAGAAGTAGAGATAAGGGAAACAATAAATCAGTTGGAACGAATTTTTCATCCGTCATTTTTTGATATACTCTGCCTATACATTTGGCGAATGAAGTGACATTAGGTGGTCCAGTTCAGAACCGATGGATGTATTCCACTGAAAGAGAAATGGGTACATTTAAATCATATATCCACAACAGACGTTATCCAGAAGGTTGCATAGCAGAGGCACGTGTAGGAATAGACTGTATGAATTTATTTTCAAGATATCTGAATGGGGCTGTACAAACAAGATTTAATAGAAGAACCCGAAATAATGATGAATGTGACCCAATTGATGCAGAAACAGTAAGTTTGTTTCCTATTAAGGGATGTCCTATTGGAGCAAAGAAAACTGATCCATTTGTTTTCGATAACAAATCATTAAGTCAGGCACATGCATACTTATTGGGAAATTGTGATGAGATTCAAGAATATATTAGGTACTTTACTTTAATATAGTATTTTCATTTGTATAATTAACTTTTAACATATTTAATTTATTTATTATTTTAACAAAAAAATAAATGTTGTGTAGAGAGCATATGCAAGAGGTTAATAATCATCCGCGAAGATCTAAATCGAGCAAGGCCAAGGATCATTGTCAAAACTTCTCTCAATGGTTTGAAACTCGTGCTTTGAAAGAGGATGTGCCTGATTTGATAAGACAATTGTCTAGAGGACCAAATGTTGTTGCTAAAAGATACTCTGGGTATCTCATCAATGGATATAGATTCCATATTAGGCAGCGTGATGCAAGAAGCAAAACACAAAATAGTTGTGTTGCACTTGTTGCCTCAACAACGAGCTTTGCAAGCTCAAAGGATAAGAACCCGATTGCTGCAGATTTGACTTATTATGGTAGAATAGTTGATATAGTTGAGTTAGACTATTATAGTCATTTTAAGGTTGTTCTCTTTAAGTGTGATTGGTATGAGGTTGAGAAATATATGTATGGACTAACTTATGTCTATTTTAACAAGAGATGCTCTCTGGAAGAGCCTTTTGTGCTTGCATCTTACGTACATCAATGCTTCTATGTGCAAGATCCATATGATCAAGATAGACATTATGTTATGAAGACTGTGCCAATAGACTTGTTAAACATGAGTGATGAATTTGAATCTGATCTCCCACAAAATTATGAAAATGAGTTGTCTGAACACTTGACGGGACCATCCATACCAGAAGATGATGGTGAAGTTCCCTTAGTGAGGACTGATATAACAGAAATTGTTATTGATGTGCTTTCGGAGGAATTTGATAATCAACAACTTGAGGTCGAGTACGAAAAGGAATTTGAAGATGAGTCTGAAGAAGAATTTGAAGATGAATCTGAAGAAGAGTATGAAGACGAGTTTGAAAATGAGTATGAAGATGATTCTGAAGATGAGTATGATGAATATGAAGACGAGTTTGAAGATGACAGTACACCATGAGTATTCTTATTTTTATGATGAACATATAGTGCTAACTCACATTTTTTTTGTTATTTAACTGTTTTTGTACAAACACCTTAAGATGTCTATGTATTATGTTGGCTTTGTTTATGTGTCGGATTGTTGTTTGGTCGATATGATATTAAAGATCAATTAAAATTCAAACAGGTGAAGAGGAAGTCTGTCATACCGGCCACAAGTCTTGATCAGTTTCTAGCAGAACAACGGCTACAGAAAGAACATGATATTAGTGATCTACCAAACTGCAAGCAGGTAAAGAGGAAGTCGGTCATACCAGCTACTAGTCTTGAAAAGTTTTAAAAAAAACAATCGATACACATAGGCGATGAAACAAAAACAGATTACCACACAGTAGCTGATGATCTTGTGGATCAAGAAGAAATCAACAGGGATGAGTGTGCTATAGGCGAGGAAATTGGCATTGATTGTAGTACGGAAGGTATGTCTTAAGCGTTATAAGATTTATTACTTATATAAAAGAAATTTGTTATTTACTTACTGTTACATAAATTAAGAAATATTGGAGGCGAAATAAGTCCGAGGAAAAACAACATGTAAAGATATTCATGCAAGAAATTTGGAAGAAAGAAAGGAGGTGACATTTGATAAAGGGCAAGCAGTGGGACCAACTGGTAAGATAGTGTCCGAATTCACCAACTTTATAGGAACAATTTCAAGGAATACTAGGTTCATCAACTTGATGTACACTAGTTGGCATGCGGTGCCAGAAGATACTAAAAAGATCATGTGGGAATATATCAATGTAAGAACAATCAATTCTTAAATTGCATATTTATTGTTTGTTTTTACCGATTGAAGTTAACTATATTTTATTTTACATAGTCCAAATTCATAATTCCAATAGAAAGAAAAGCGTGGGTGATGACTGGTTTTCGTGATGCTTGGAAATGATACAAGCAAAAAACTAAAGAGAGATTTTTTTGATAAAAATAGTAACATTGAGGACATGCGAGAAAAACGTCCTAGTGACATTGCAGAAGATGAATTCTTTCAAATGATCGAGTATTGGAAAGACTCAACTGTTCAAGTAAGGCTAAAATAGTACATTTCTACTGTTCAACTTGTTTTGGATTATATCGATTCTATTTTTGTTTTATTTATTAACTCAAACATCTCTTTTTATATAATTATAGGTCATGTGTGAGATGAATTCTCAAAACAGGAAAAAGCAAAAATGGAGGCATCGAATGGGACCAATTAGTTTTGCAAGAGTACGCGTGGCATTGGTAATACTTAGCATCTTCGTCCATATGCATTTAATCCATTTGTATTCCTCCAATAGATTGAACGTTTTTAAATATCTTTTTATATAATTTGTAGCGTGCAACCAAAGAAAACAATGAGGAACCATCAAAGTCTGAAATGTTTATTGCAACTCATACAAAAACGGGAAAGAAACTTCAGGCCGATACTCAAATTGCAATAGTAAGTTTTTTAAAGTGTATTAATGATGAATTTAATTCAGGTTTAAAAATTTTACATTGTTTGGAGGGCGATAATTTATTTTAATATGCTTGAAGGGATGTCAATTGAAGTTAACTTAATGAACCATAAACTCATTTATTTTAATATGCTTGAATGGATGTCAATTTTATTCAATAGGCTGAACTTCAGAATCGCAAAAATTCCAGGGAAACTGCAGATGATGCTTTTACGGCAGTGTTTGGTAAAGAGCAGCCTGGTCGACTTAGGTGCTATGGTAGATCAGTGACAAAAAGTTCTTTGAAGAAAGATGAGAAAGATAGCAAGCTAAAACAAAAACATTCCAGTGAAATCACTTCTCTGAAAGAAGAAATGAATGAAATGAGATAAGAAATAAGAGAAGAAATGAGAGAAGAAATGAGACATTTTTTTAGTCAATTGCTTCAAAACAACCCTGGATTGAATGTTCGAGGTATGCAAGGGGGTGTTGTACCTAACATTGCTTCACCTATTGATGCGGGTAGTGCACAAGATGTAAAAGGACAAAATCCTCGAAAATCTTCCACGACAACTCATGATCAGATTATTCAAAAGGCATTTAGTACTTTTTCAAATTAGTCCTCTCAGTTTCTCAGAAAGTCTTGTTATTTGTAATTTACTTATTGATTAACTTCTTGTTTGAATCATTCAAAGTAGCTTGACATATGTTCTAGTCTGACAGGGATCCTCCAATGATATGAAATTCGCGTCGAAGTAGAAAAAGAGGTCTTTCCAGGCTGTAGAGGTATGTGATTAGTTGACTACTATCAAGTTATATCCCAGTGAATTAGGTTCCTCTCTGGATACTTGGAATAAGTGCATTAACTTGCATATATGAAGATCTCAATCACAATTTGGTTACTTTTTGCCTCGCTCTGGTGAGTATGAAGTAACTCTGAACTTGTTACATATTCTCGACATGGTTTTGAATATTATTGAATGGTGGCGAAACACTCTAAATACAACTGAGTTTTCTCTCTTTAGTTATTGTTAGTGGCTTTGGTTTGAATTGAACTAAGGTTTTGTTTCTCTTGACCACTGTTCATCTTGCTTGTTTGGTATGGTTCAAGTCTAGTTTTGCTATGTGAGATTTAGTTTCCTTGTTTGATCGTGTGGAACATATTAACTACACAAGGAAACTAATCTAATTTTCTTTAATTTTTGTTGCTGCTGTAATCTACAATCTGGCATTTTCTCTTTTTAGTTGTTGTTAATGTATTTGGTTTAAATTGAGCTAAGGTTTTGCTTCTTTTGTTTCACTGTTTTTTTTGGCATTTGTATAGATCATTACAGCATGCTATAGGTTTGTACTAGCTCGCAAACTGGTCTGTCTAAACCTCTGCAAATAAACTTTGGCAAGGTATGGAATCCGCAATCTGCAGATTTGTTGTTAATGTTTTCTGTAAGTGCTGCTGGAATCTGTAGATTTATTGATTTCATGCTCTATATAAGTTCTTGGGCTGTTCCCATTATAAACAAAACATATAAACTTTGGCAAGGCATGCTTCCATAACTACAAAAAAAAAACAAATAATTATTAGGAGAATCTAATTGTTTGTGTCTCCTCATTAATTTCTTTTTTAATGTTCTTGCGTGCATCATGGTTATTGTATAACACCAAATATTTTATATTGTTTCTTATGAAGTTTGAACCCTAATGCAATTATTCATTGTTGTTGAACTCATTTGGAATTCTAGACACCTAAGGGAAGATCATCTACTTTGAACATCAAAAGACTAGTAAGCATCTACTTTGAACATCAAAAGATGCAATCTAATTTTCTGTAACTGCTAGACTTGTTGCCTCTCTATATTGTTGCAATCTGAACTTCTTACATCTTCTATATAACTGCCAATATCTTATTTGTGTAGGGAAATAGAGGTGATCAAATTTGAAGTGGATGATGAAGAGTTTTTGAACTATTGTAAAAGTTTGAATACATATTTGATTTATTGTGTACACATTTAGAATATTGATGTATAAGTATGGGTATATATGTACACAACACATACTATATTTTGAAGTAATTTATGGGAAATCTATAAATTTGAATTACTTATTAGTGCTAAAGATTATTTATTGCAATATAATATTGAAGTATTTTAATTAGAAATTGTGGCATAGGACTGTAAATTGTGTATGCACTTGAGCAAGGACAACACTTCAAAGTGTTGTCATACATTAGATAGAGAAGGCAACACTTGATAAATGTGGGCAATATGGTAGCAAAGGCCACACTTCAAAGTGTAGCTGATAAGGCAACAATTTTAAACGTAGTAGCAAAAGCGTGGCTTTTTTTCTTTTAGGCTACGCTTGAAAGTGTAGCTGATAAGGAAACACTTTTAAGCGTAGCTGCAAAGTGTGGCCTTTTTGAATTTGAGGCTACGATTAAAAGTGTTGCTCATAAGGCAACACTTCTAATCGTAGTTACAAAGCGTGGCCTTTTTTCCTTTTGGCTACGCTTTTAAGCGTAGCTGATAAGGCTACGCTTGTAAAGCGTTGCCTAAACTCTAAGGTTTCGCTGCTTTCGGCCACACCTTGAAAAGTGTGGCTTAAAGTCAAAAAGTGTGGCCTTTTACCAAAGGCCACACTTTTTCATAGTTTAGGCCACACTTCTTTAGGGTGGTTGGAGACATAAAATGTTGTAGTGTCTAGACAATGTTTCATACTAAATGAAAAAGAAAGAAATATAGAAGTCCTAAAGTCAAAATAACTACATTAGCTAGATAGTGGCATCGCCCTCGAAAATTGAGAACCTGCACTACTTGGGTGAATAAATTATCAAAGCCTTCTTCAAGTAGACTTCAAAGGCAATTCAACAATCGGAAACTAAAATTTTGGAAAAAAGGAAGAAATGGGGTTAGTACACCACTTGTACTAAGTATGAGAGCATATGCACACATACTTTAAACTCATGCTAAGAAACAGGGACATTTCATAAAGACATGCAATTTACTTTGAAAACACTTATGCATATTAAACAAAGCCATTCCTACCAATAGAACATGTTCATTAAGTCATAATCATTTACATCACAAGACCAACAACACCAAGTCTACTCAAGTCAACATGTATATACTATAATTTGAACACATAGTAGAGTAACTCTATAATCAAGGCATAATAGCAACAAGCATGAGTCAGAATAAATTTCAACGTATCGGAAGCAAGAAAATTACAATTGAACCCCTATCAACTGAACAAGTGCAATGACTAAGCAAAGCCACATAACCTTAGTCAATCAAGTAATCCAACAAGAATCATGACTAACATCCTACTTCACATAGCATAGCATTTAAGAGTACATATCGTCTTTCTTTAACCATATAAACCAACACACATTCATAAGTGACACCAATCAACATATAGTATCAACAATGTGCAGGTTCATCATATACATGTCATATATCTTTTCAAGAATTTTCATACAGAAGAGCATCCTCCTGAGATTCCCTTCAAGGCTAACCAGTACAATGTCTAGGTAGAGTCCCATACCCCTACCTAATCTAAGCTAAATCAATTAGGCCATCTTAGTTAGACTTCAATCCTTTAGTTCATTTTACCTTTTGGGATCATCTTGACTTAACCAGCATAGACTAAATGAGCTATTGTATAATCAGGTGTCATGGAACCCTACACCGAAAAAAGGCGGACTATTTGCCAAGGTAATACCAAAACATGAACATAACAATTACGTGGATCCACTAGCTATTATTCCTATGGGGCCAACATAGTTCAAGAACTAGGAGATATAGTTGGGACCCTCTTTATGCTACATGCATTGTAGTCTCCAATCTCAAGAGTACATAGTGATTATGCATTCCCTATGTGGGAAGGGATACTCCTCACTCTAGTTCACTCATTGCTTAGCTAGAGTCCCTTTTTGAAATGTATTTAATGTCATTATTAATTATCATTGCTTATTGTAGATCGTAGGGTCTAAACCTTGTATAACATCATCATCATAGGTCAATAAGAATTGCGTGAGTACTATCCTTTGATTACAATTCATATGGGTGAGATGAACACATTAGCATTCTCACATAATGATAAGGAACATTGGTAAATCATTCACACTCCTTATAGCATTTACATCTTAAGATAACACCTCACAAATCATAGCCAAGACATTAAAATTCAACATCCTACCACCCTATAAATCCTAATACAAGGCATAGTCTGATACACCATCATGATTGAATCATAATTCACCATAATTTGAAGTAAAGGATAAGAATTATCAGGATTACCAAGTCTCCTTCATAGTTCATCATCAAGGTTTTATTGCAAACCCTCGATTTAACCAAATTTGGCTATACATCTTCATAAGTAAATAACCAACATGATAACAAGTATAGAAGAATTACTACATCAACATTCAATACTAGATCATAACTTAAGACAAGATACTTAGGTAAATTCACAACATACTCCATAACCTTGATCATCTTCTCAACAACTAGCATTAAATAATACAAATCACCCTAATTCATTCATTATTACTGTTAAAATCATCACCTAATATTAATTCAACAAATAACAAAGTAAATTGAACCAACACTATCTAATTCATATCAAGATCAAAAACATGCTTAAGAGGTAAAGGTTACCTTCTACAAACTAGAACAAACCGTCAATATATTTCATAATTGAGTTAGAATACATGTTAATATATTAATAATATCAAAATAAAATAATAAAAAAATCATTTTGTAACATCAATATCAAGTTTGGATGATAACCATTTGAAAACTCAATTTTTGGAATCAATTTGATGGAGCCTTTTGAGGAAAGAGGTCTCAAAGGTGAATTATATTCCATACCTGTTTAATTGACGAACATTGATGGAGAAATCTTGTTATTTTCAGCCCTCTAAGCCTCCCCTAGCTTGGTATATAATGGAGTCTTCACGACAGAGAGAAAGAAGAGAGTTTGGGGTTGCGGAATTATGAGGTTAGGTTAGTCTAATTTTGGTTAGCTTCTTCATATAGGTCATTAATTAATTAATAAGAAGTTGATACACCCCTAACTAATTAAATAAGACCTGAATTAATTGATTTGAGTCACTAAAAAACGTGCAGAAAATTTGACTCCTCACATACGAGACCCCGATCGACGGTCCATTTGTTAGTCGACGACCCTTCCCCCCTTCCATGTTGCTCATCCTTTGATTAGTCTAGAGACCTGCCAAAGCAGGTGCTTTATGGATTTGGATAAGTGTTGGTCAACAGATGGCATCGATACCCATCAATCCACATACGTTTCGTCGATTGCCTTTCATGGGTGCACACTGCCGAGGCACTCTTTGACCCCAAAAATGGAAGGATCCTCCTCACGGGCCCTTAGTTGGTACTTAGGGAGTCATACCTAGACGTTTCGACCAAGGATCATGTTAAACACATGTTAGATACATTTACACCAATTTCATGAATTTTCGACTCATAAAAGCTAGTCAAATAGGTTAAGGCACGCTAACACCTCCTTGAACTAGTTTATGGACGTTATGGACGTTTTGATTTCAAGACTTCCGAATTGACTTATAATCATTAAAGTGGACCTTAAGACAGTGTCTAAACCTTATGACACATATGTTAGGATCTAGAACATGTCTTGGATTTTCGAAGTGTTAAATTATCCACCCCTTAGGAACATTCGTCCCCGAATGACACTAAAATTCTTTTGAAGGAAGAAATAGACTCAAGACTAGATGCCCAACCAATAATAACACTTAACAACATGAGTCACAACATAAATCATATCACTTTACTCAAGGTATTTCAAAACATCAATTACCACACATAGGGCTCAACATTACATTATGAGTAATATCCTTCTCACAACAACAAGAGCTCAACATAGCATCTATGAGTCAATTATGCGAAATTTCAACTTATCAACATGATACATATCAGTTCATAAGGACTCATCATATCAAAATGCACACCATGACTCAAAACAAGCAAAATTGCAAATTTCAAATCCAAATGCACACTTTCAGTATAATGACATAAAAAATGCAGCTTTTGCAAAACTTCACTGAAAACCAAAGCAACTTGAGTGTTAATCATTATATTCGTTTTTAGTAAGAACTACTAACTTTTGTTATCAAATAGATGAGGGTAACGAGACTTCATATCGGCCTCGGCCTCCCATGTTCCACCCTCAACTAGGTAATCTTCCACAAAACCTTAACAGAAGCCACTTTTTTATTGCTCAATTTCAATACTTGCCTATCAAGGATTTGAACCGGAACTTCCTGATAAGAGAGGTTATGCTACACACAAAGACCCTCTATAGGAGGAATAGACTTGGTATCACCGATACAATTCTTAAGAATAAAAACATGGAAACCAGATTAACCAAACCCATTTCACTAGTCAACCTTAACTCATACGAAACCTTACAAACCCTTTGCAACATTTCACAGGTACCCATATTACGAGGAATGAACTTGATTTTCTACGCAAATCTAACCACCCCTTTCATTTGAGAAATTTGCAAATCCAAGCGATTCATTATAATATGAACTTTCTCCAAAGTATTATAAATCAACTCGGGGCGAATAAGCGAAGGATGACCCATTTCAAACCATCAAATAGGATACCTAAACCTCCTACCATACAAGTCTTCATAAGGATCCATGGATATGGATAAATGGGAAACTAATATTTAAAGCAAACTCCATCAAAGGCAAATGTTTGTCCCAATTTCCCTTGGAATCAATAATACAAGCCCTAAGGATATGTTCAAGGGTTTGAATAGTACACCCGCTTGACCATCAGTTTGGGGATGAAAAACGGTACTCCACTTTACCATAGTATTCAACCCTTCCTGGAATAACCTCCAAAACATAGATGTAAATTGTGTACCCCGATCTGGTATAATGGATACCAAAATACCATGGCATCACAAAATCTAATCTACGAAGATCTTTGCATAATATTCCGCCGAATATGTATACTTGATGAGAATAATATGAGCAGACATTGTCAATCTATCCACAACCACCCATAGAGTGCTTTTGAGTCCGAGGCAAACCCACTACAAAATACATATAGATTCCTTCAAACTTGAAAGTAGGAACTTGGATTTCTTGTAACAAGTCAACCGGCTCTTGATGTTTGACTTTAACTTGTTGGCAATTTGAACACGTAAAAACAAACTCAAATTTGTCCTGTTTCAAACCTTCCCACCAAAATACATCCCTAAGGTCATGGTACATTTTTGTCGAACCCGAATAAATGGAGTAACGTGACTTATGGGATTCCTAAGGATTCGATTCCTCAACTCATTTACATTGGGAACGCACAACCTACCTTGATGCCTCAAAATACCATCCCCCTAAGGAGAATGACTCATTAAGATATCTAAGAACCGATTCCTTCAAATCCATCAATGATTTATCAAAGTGTTGTTTGGACTTCACTTGATTATCAGAGCTGACTCGGAGTTACGATGGACCATGAAACCACCATTTGGACAATCTTCCAACCTCATACCCAATCTAGCCAAGCCATGAACATCTCTCACTAGGTCTTTCTTGGCTTCCTCAACATGGGAAATACATCCTATGGACAAACGACTTAAAGCATACACAACCACATTGGCCTTACCGGGGTTATAGAGGACACTCATGTTGTAATCCTTCAACAATTCCAACCACCTTCTTTGTTGTAGATTCAACTACTTTTGAGTAAACACATATTAGAGACTCTTGTGGTCGGTATACACATTAACATGGACACCATACAAGTAATGCCTCCATATTTTGAAGGCAAATACCACAGCCGTTCATTCAAGGTCATGAGTGGGATAGTTTCTCTTATGCACCTTAAGTTGTCTAGAAGCATAGTCTACCACCTCTCTTGTTGCATAACTACACAACCTAAACCCATTCTAGATGCATCACAATACACAACAAAAACCTTTTTACCCTCCGGCAAAGTCAACAACGGAGCGAAAGTAAGCCTCCATTTCAAGATTTTGAAGCTCTTTTTACATGCCTCCGACCACTCAAATTTCTTTCTATTTTGAGTCAAAGTATTCAAGGGAGATGCAATGAATACAAAACCATCTACAAACCTCAAATAATAACCCGCTAGACCCAATAAACTCCTAATGTTGATGGAGTCAATGGTCAAGGCCAATTCTTGATCGCCTCGATTTACCTTGGATCAAAATATACTCCCTCACTAGAGATGATATGACCAAGAAACACCACGGACCTCAACAAAAACTCATATGTTCTATACTCAAAAAATAACTGATTCTCCACAAGCACTTGAAACACCACCCTTAAATGGTTTTTTGTGATCAACCATATTTTTTGAATATATCAAGATGTCGTCAATGAAGACAATGACAAATGAATATAGTTAACATCAAAATACCATATTCATGAGATCCATAAATGATGTCGGGTCATTCATGAGACCAAAGGACATTACTGAGAACTCATAGTGACCATATCTACTCCGAAATACCGTCTTTGGTATATTCTTACCTTTCATCCTAAGTTGGTGATACCCCGACCTCATGTCAAGCATAAAAAAGTAGCTTGCTCCTTTGAGTTGTTCAAACAAGTCGTCAATCTGAGGGAGAGGATACTTGTTCTTAATAGTGACTTTATTGAGTTGGCGGTAATCAATGCACATCCTAAGGGACCCATCCTTCTTCTTCACGAATAAAACCGGAGCACCCCATGAAGAAATACTAGGTCTAATGAAGCCTTTGTCTAGAAAATATTTGAGTTGAGCCTTCAACTCTTTCAATTTGACCAAAGCCATCCGATAAGGAGGAATTGAAATGGGATTTGTATCCAGTAACAAGGCGATACAAAAATCAATTTCCCATTCGGGAGGAATAGCGGGAAAAACATTAACAAAGACCTCCGAAAATTCCCTCACTACTCGGACCGACTGAATGGAAGGAATTTCGGAGTCTAAATGTTGGACTCTTACAATATGGTATAAACACCATTTAGAGATCATTTTACAAACTTTTAACCAAGAGATGATACGATTTATAGGAAAAGAATTTCTTCCCTCCCTCTCTTAAATGGCTCATTTGGAAAGTTAAACTTCACCACTCCCGTTCTGCAATCTATAAAGGCAAAACAAGCATGCAACCAACCATATCCAAAATGACATCAATATCAATGATATCAAATTCTTCTAGATCAATGTAAGAAACTCTGTTGGGCTACATTATAAGAAAATTTCTATACATCCTTTTGCACCAACCAACTCACCCACCGGGTAGAGACTATAAAAGGTTCATGCAATATATCGGGCAAAATGTCAAACTTTTTAGCTACTAGAGTAGTAACAAATGATTAACTAGAATAGGGATCAAGTAAGGCATACACATCAATTTAGAAGACTTTAATCATACAGGTCACCACGGCGGGAGAAGTCTCTTGCCTACCCTAGAGCGGGGAGCAAAAAGTAATTCTTCTTTGGACCGTATTAGAACAGCTAGCTTCAACTTGACCAATACCTTTGTCTTGACCCCTCACATTAGGGTAATCCCTAACCTTGTATCCCCTTTTAACACAGCCAAAACAATTATCCGTCCTCTTAAGACAATCACCATAATGATTCTTGCCACACTTACCAGAAGTTGGCTTTTCGGTTGGTAAACTAGTACCCTTTCCCTTTTAGGCTTAGGGTTAGACACCCTATAATAATGAGCCTTAGGAAATTTTGAAGGATCTTGATTAGACACCCTCTTCTTGAACCTAGGATTGTCTTGAATCTCAAGCCTACTTTTAAAAGAACCAACATAAAAAATTGTTTCCCTCTTGGCATCTCTACTCTTCAGTTTAGATATTGCCTCTTCTACTTGGTGAGCATGAACCATGAGACGAGCAATGGTCATTTGTCATGTAGCATAGACGAATGACACTCTTGTTGCAAGTCATCCGACAATCCCGTCATAAAGTGGTTCATTTTATCTCTACGATCCGAAACCAAAGAAGGAGCATATTTTGAATATTTGGTGAATTTCAAGGAGTATTCATGAACACTCATACCTCATTGGCGAAAGTTGATGAACTCCGCCATCTTGGATTCCCCCGTCTCCCTAGGAAAGAACCTATCAATAAATAGCTTCTTGAAACTTCGTAAGTCACCGGTCCACCCCTTAATGACATATTGTCCCTCCATTGGACATACAAAGTTTGGGCCACATCTTTGAGTTAATAAGTGGCAAGCTCGGCTTTCTCACTAGTAGACAACCCCATAACATACATAATCTTTTAGATATCATCAATAAACTCATAAGGATCTTCTTCAACCTCGGACCCATAGAAAGTAGGAGGATTCATTGTAGTGAAGTCCCTTAAATGAGAGGCCATAGTCACAACTTGTTGATTTTCCCTTGGTACAACCTCCCTATTAGTTTGGGTCGTCCTTGCTTCAGCTTGAGTAGTGACGGATTGTGCTTGCTAGTAATGGCTTCGGACATTTGGAAGAGAGCGACCCTTATGTTCTCAATTGTCAAAGGAGGAGGATTCATCGGGGCTTGGTTATCATTCACATCTTCCTCAAGAGGAGGAACTTGATAACCAGGGGAGGAACTCTCGCATTGGCAATATCTTCTTCAATTTGTCGTGCCGCATTCCTTCGAGTATCAATTTCCTATACTTACAATAATGGGATTAGAAGAAAAAGCGCATAGAGCTAACACTCCAAAGGCACGATATTGAAATTCTAAGAAAGTGAAAGTTTCCTAAGCATCGCGTAGGTTCCTATCAATAAGTTTGGCGCGCTTCGTAATTTTGAATACGAACATACATAAACATGGTTGAGAGAGACATTTACTCAAAGAAAATTTAATGTAATGCTCTGACACCATGTTTGTCACATCCGGGAATATCCCCTAGATGTAACCAGAATTATCGTCCTCATTGAGGACTAAGACTAGCCTCTTAGTTTGCATCATTACATTCATAGGTCAAATTTAGTAGAAAATTTAAAACTTTTCGTTACATCTACTCGGATGTTTATATATATATACATATATATATATAAATAAATATATATATATATATGTATACATATATATATATATATATATGTATATATATATATCAAATATACATAGACACTTCGTATATGACGATTACTTAGTCTTCTACTTTTATTGCAATAAGTATATAAAATATGACATAGTCATAATAGTCGTCTCATCTAAATACCGTCTAATAAGTGTGTAAGAACTTGGGCATAACCCATACATCAAAGTAAAAATTTATCACATGGGGTATACAATAATTCATACTAGATCTAAAAGAAAGAAATAGAAGTCATAAACTCAAAATAACTCTATTAGATAGATAGTGACACCGCCTTCGGAAAATGAGGACCTATCCTACATTGGTGAATAAGAGATCCAAGACTTCTTCCAGTCGTCTTCAAAAGCACTTCAACAACCAGAACGTAAAATGTTAGGTAAAAGGAAGAAATAAGGTTAGTACACCACATGTACTAAGCATGACACTAGATGCACACATACTTTAAAATCATGCTAACAAAAAGGGACATTTCATTATGACATGCAATTTACTTTATTCAACAAAACAATGCCAACCAATAGAACATGTTCATTAAGTCATAACCATGTTCATCACAAGACCAACAAACCAAGTCTAGTCAAGTTAACATGTATATACTATAATTTAAACACATAGTCAAGTAACTCTATCTTCAAGTCATAATAGCACCAAGAATGAGTAAGAGTGCATTTCAACATAATTAAAGCAAGACATTTACCCATGAACCCCTATCAAGTAAACAAGTGCAATGACTATGAAAAGCACGACAACCTTAGTCAATCAAGTAACCCGATAAGAATGATGACTAACATCCTATTTCACATAGCATAACATTTAAGAGTATATATCATTATACTTTAACCATATAAACCAACACATATTCATAAGCAACATCAATCAATATATAGTATCGACAATGGTCAAGTTAATCATATACATGTTATATAGAATTACAAGCATTTTCATACATAAGAACATCCTCCTATGATTCCCTTCGAGGCTAACTAGTGCATTTTTTAGGTAGAGTCTCTTACCCCTACCTAGACTAAGCTAAACCCCTTAGGTCGTGTTAGTTAGAGTTCAATCCTTTAGTTAATTTTACCATTTGGGAATTTCTTGCCTTAACCGACATAAACCAATGGGCTAATGTGGAATCCGGTGTCATGGAACCCTACACCAGAAAAGGAAGACTACTTTCCAAGGTAGTACCAAAACATGAACATAACAACTACGTGGATCCACAAGCAAGTATTCCTACGAGTTCAACATAGTTAAAGAACTAGGATATATAGTTTGGCCAATGTTTATGCAACATGCATTGTAATCTCCAATATAAAGAGTACATAGTGATCCTACCTTCCCTATGTGGGAAGGGACACTCCTCACTTTAGTTAACTCTATGCTAAGCTAGAATCCCTTTTTAGATGTCTTTAATGTATTTATCAATTATCATTGCTTATTGTAGGTCATAGGGTGTAACCCTTATATAACCTCATCAACATCATAGCTCAATAAGAATTTCAAGAGTATTATCCTTTCATTACAATTAATCTAGGTGAAGTTAGCATACTTACATTCTCATATCATGATAGGTCACATTGGTAAATTATTCACCATCCTTATAACATTTACATCTTAAGTTACGACTTCAAAAGTCATAGTTAATACATTTCAATTCAACATCATACTACCCTATAAATCCTAATATAAGGCATACTCCAATAATAAATCATGACTTAATTACAATTATTCATAATTTGATGTAAAGGATAGGGATCATAAGACTTACCTAGCTCCTTCATAGTTCATCATCATGTTCTTACCATAAACCCTCAATTAAACCTAATTTGGGTAAAAATAGTCATAAGTAAATAAAAAACATTATAACAAGTCAAGAAGAATTACTACATCACAATTCAATGCTATATCATAACATAAGACAACATACTTAGGTTAATTCACAACATTCTTCATAACCTAGATCATCTTCTCAATAACTAGCATGAAGGACTAAAAATCACCCTAATTCATTAATTATAAGTTTTAAAAACATCACCTTGTAGTAATTCAACCAATAACCAAGTATATTGCACCAATACAATCTAAATCATATGAAGATCAAAACCTAGGGTTAAGGGGTAAAGTTCACCTTCAACAAACTAGACAAAATCATCAAGATATATCATAATTGTTTAGAATACATGTTAATCTTTTTAATATATCCATAATAAAACATAAACAAATCAGTTTATAACATCAATTTCGAGATTGGATGAAACCCACTTGAAAACTCAATTTGTGGAATCAATTCGATTGAACCCTTTGAGGAATGAGGTATTAAAGGTAAATTAGATCCCATAACTTATTAATTGATAAAAACTGATGGATAACCCTTGGTATTTGCAGCTCTATAACCCTCCCATAGCTTGGTCTTTAATGGAGTCTTCAGTAGAGAGAGAAAGAAGAGAGAAGGAAGAGAGTTTGGGGTTTGGGAATTTTGCGATTGTGTTACTCTAATTTAGGTTAGGGTCTTTATATAGTAAGTAATTAAATTAATTAGACCTCCCTTAACCCCTAACTAATTAACTAACCCCTTAATTAGTTAATTTGAATCACATAAAAATTTGCAGAAAATTGGACCCCTCACAAACAAGACCCCAATCGACTGTCCGTCTGTTAGTCGACGACCATTTCCCCTTTTTGTGATGATCATCTTTCGATGAGTTCAGAGACCTGAAAAAATAGGTCCTTTAGGGATTTCGATAAGTTTTGTTCGATGGATGACATCGACTCCCAGTCCATCGACACACTTTACATCGATTGCCTTTTGTGGGTGCATACTGTCCCGGCAGTCGTTGACCCCAAAAATTAAAGGGTCCTTCTCAAGGGTCATTAGTTGACCATTTGGGATTCATACGAGGATGTTTCGACCATTGATAAACTTAAACACATTTTAGACACCTTTCCACCAATTTCATGAATTTTTGACTCCTAAAAGCTATTCAAATAGGCTAAGACACACTAGTACCTACTTTAACTTGTTTCTAGATGTCATGGACGTTCTTGGACATTTTAGTTTCTAGACTTTCTAAATGACTTATAATGACTAAAATAGACCTTAAAAAGTGTCTAAACCTTATGAAACTTATATTACTCTCTAGAACATGTCTTAGATTTGTGAAGTGTTACATGGACCAACTTGTGGGGCGGCTTTGATACCTACGATACCTAATGGAGTTGACACCCCACATAACATTGTTGCTAGATGGGAGTTTGTAGTGGAATGTATGGTTTCGCACCTTGTTGGTTTTTCACTCATTCTAGTTAGGCCTGAAGTTTGCTAGTTCTTGGTTACATGGATTGGGACCCCCCAATAATGTCCTTAAATTCATATCTGGTTTAACGTTTCTTCTTATGACTTAACTAATTTGTTCACCTGTTGAGTTGATAAGGGTTTATTTGTGTTTAATTTAAACATGCACACAAGTTTTACTCCAAGGGTTATGTGAGTCAAGTCAGGTTTTGGTTAGTTTTAATTTGATTTAATTTTGGTATGCTTGTGTGCCTGGTTTCTTTCTGACTTTGACCTATGTGGATCTCGAGATTCTATCTTTTCTAATTATTTGTACCTTTTCTTCATAGTCCCCCACTGATTCCTACTAAGTTCCCTTTTTATACTTAGTACTTTACACTTTGCATCTTTTTTTTTCAAGATGCAAGTCCAAGTATCACCTACCAAGGATGGTTATTTTTTTCATCCTTTGCACCTTCAAGATTCCATAGATGTGGGTAAGCTATTGGTGTCCTGGATCAACCTGTCTCTTTCTATAGTTCAGTTATCTTGTCTTTTCCCTTTGAGAGGGCTTGTTATGGTCCACTTTTGAGAGTTACATTTATCTTACTAGAATAGTCTCTGCTCCTGACTTCCAAGTTCTATAAGTGTATCTTTTGTATATAATCATTGTTTTCTTTTCATTTGTATCTTTCCTTATTGTAAGTATTATTCTTTTTATTTGTGCACTACTACGCTTTAATAGCATGTTTTGTTACACGTTGGCTTACCTACTGGTAGTTTAGAGTAGGTTCCATCATGAGTCAAGGAATTTGTTTGTTACAAGATTGTATAGGAGCCCCATTTATACATAGACTTGTACAATGATAATGCCTTATAGAGTCCACATATTCGTAGTAGAGATATTAGTGTCCTATCTTTGAGGAGACTACGAGGTCTCTTAGAAGTCCTTTCTTTTGTAACTCTTTTGTGCAACATGTATGTTCTTTGTTTCTTGAAGTGTCATTTATTTCACTTTTCTTGATCAATGAATAGTATGTACTACGAGGTAGAGTGAGGTAGGGGTCCACCCCCCTTTCCAAATAGATGAGTCGCACCACCAGAGAGGGAGAGAGGGGTCATCCGCTAGTAGTGGATCTTTGATTAACCTATAAACTATACATCATCCTATAGTTGGTTTAGAAGATTGTTAATGTTACGACTCAAAAATTTGTAGGTTGAACTAGAGCCTTACGAGTGTGTTATTGAGTCCGATATGGGGTTTTGTGCTGTAAAATGAGTTCCCGATCTTATGATTAGTGGATTAGAGATCAAACATCAAGGTACAACCCCCAAAGGACAAACTAATGGCCTTGAGGAGGAGTTTAAACACTAAATGCAAAAGCTCAAAAAATTTACCCATGCTTCTAATTTAGGATTACCTACTAAGAGAACCTAAAACCATTAGGTGGACCCACACCCCGTAGACAGATTCGTGTGTCAGGCCTCAAGATGATAAGTTTGTGAACCCACCTACGGACCTGCAGGACGGGGCGTCAATGCACCAGCGGTCCGTAGATCAAGGGACGCATGTCACCTAGTAGGTTCTGCTCAATCTCACCATTAGAGGTGCAACTTAATAAATTCAATATTAATTTTTTTATTTGTTGGGAAGGGTTTATATTGTTTAATTTCTTTCATTAAGGCTTTGTAAATTTTAAACTCCCCTTTACCAATCATTTATCACAAAAACCCAAAATAGAAAACCACATCCTCTCTAAATAATTCTCTCTCTAGAAACCTCTGTTGTAGATGAATAAATCAAGGTTTTGAATTTAATATTTCATCTTTTTTCACTCTATTTAGTGGAGTTTCTTTATCAAGGTATGTCATTTTTCATCTATGGGATTTCCAAAACAGATTTAAAAGTTTCAAAATTTCCCCAAACATTTATGAATTCAATCTATGTCATGGGTTAAATTTTAAAACATTTTCAAAGGTTTGTATATGATGAATTGTGATTGAATTAATGAATTATTGATGAATTTCCCTACGAACCCATGATTTCCTAAATAATTGTATTGTTAATTTTATGATTTGGGTTGCTTGTTTATGGAAGCATGTGAAGATATAAAACTTTATTGTTTTGTTTATTATTATGTCATTTTCCATGCCTAAATTTTACTATTCTATGTGTCTTGGTGAAATATGATAAATGGCCTTGAGGGAAAAATATTATGAAATAATGTATAATCATGATGCTTTGTAATTCCACTAAAAGTAATGTGATCATGTCTACAATGCAATTTTGTTATTATTGAAAGGTTATTCTTAATTATATACTTATGAATGATGATGATATTTGTGAAAGATTTCGTCAATGTAATGTTACATCTCTAAATTGTTCTCTTAGGGCATCCTCTTCTTGTGAAATTGAATGTGATCTTTGTTGATGTACACCTTAACTTGGTACGCTTAGGGAATCCTATTATCGTGTCATTAATGTATCTTTACTCAATAAATATGAATATATAGGCCAATGGCATTATTTTAATAAATGATTAATGAACTATTCTAGGCTATTTCTCGAACTGGTAGACTAAATGTTTGTAGTCTATCATAATGATTCTAGAAACTATTGTAATGATCAATCTTAAATAGGTAGACCTAATTGTGGTAGTTGTTTCATGTGTGAAATAATGAACCTTTAATAGAAATACCTTTTTGTGGTGGTCCTTTCTAGAGGATTCAATGAGCTGTCTTAACAATGTACCTTGAATCGGTAAACCTATGGCTGTGGCCCTTTAATGTGCAAATTTACTTTGATTTGGTAGACCTAATGTTAATGAAAATGAACTACTCTATGGGAATGGAGGCTTAGTATCGAGTGGATATGGTAAGATGTAAACTCTCCTAAGGTTAGGCAATGTTTTAATGAATATCCTTGTTATCCCAAAACTACGTTTCCACATAGGTTATTACCTAGTGGATCCACCTAAGATAAATTTTTTCTCGTTCTACCTTAAGCAAGTAGACTACCTCTTTTAGGTATGAAGGAAAGACACAAGATTCCATGATAAGCTCATATGGTTTGTGTCGGTTAATGATTATTCCAATAATGTGAAATATGTGTTGTTGTTACTCAGCATATTCTATGAAGTATGGGTGGTAGTATGGGATGCTATTCATACATTGCACGAGTAGGATTTGAGAGGGATATGGTGTGATTTTCCAACGTCTGAATGTATAATGAAATGAAAGCGCGTTAATTATGTTAATATGAATGTTTACTTAAAGGCTTAAGGTAATGATGAATTCTTTCGTTTGAAATTTTACTATGAGTTCTTTTCGTTGTCATGACTTATGAAATTTTTATTTTCCTTATGCATGAGTATTTTGTAAATATAGGTATGAGAAATTGTAAGTTCATCATTGGTTGCCTCAAAGCGGTACATAGTATGAATGATAGTATAGGATTCCATAACCATTCCAAAAGTATATCTTAGGGTTACTTAAGGTTAAGTTCTTAAAAGTTGAAATGACTTAAATGTGTATTATGTTTGTATCCTATGCATGTTATATGAAAGTTCATGATGTTTTCTCAGGCTTGTCATATAGAATGAATTTAAAAGAAAATGTCTGTTTTAAGCATGATATTTGCATGGCTATCATTGTTAATACATTAAATTTTCTAACCCATATTTCTTATATTTTTTCAACATAGAGTTGGTGCTGGCAATAAGTTTATTTCTTTTAGTTCAAAGCTTTGACTAATTCTCTCCAAAGTTTGTGGTATGTCTTCGTAGATCCTAGGACAAGAGATTTATAGATGTTTCATGTCTTTCATTTCATTTGATAGTTTTTTAACTTTTTATTTCAAAGGATATGACTTTATATTTAATTCAAGTTATATTAGATTGTCATGTATGTCAAGTAGACTTCTGCTGGCAATTTTAAATGGTGTTTTTGGTTGTTTCGACTAAAAACATTTTTAAATTCCATACCTTTTCTATTTTGTCTTAGGTTATGAATGTATGAGGATTTTGGGAGTCTTGTATTCCTGTTACGTCCGGGTTGTTGTCTTGGGTTATAACAAACATTGTATCACAGCACAAGATATTCGAAATGGTTTTCATATTGATGTCTCACAACCCACGTCTAGTATAATCTTATTCATTAGTATGAAGCGCACAAAATTTATGAAGGATAGGCTATAAGATGTTAGGAAGCAACCCTTCTTTCACTACACTATCAGTTGTGCCATAGAGTTTAACTCTATAAAAGTGCTTTTCCTAATAATTCTCTTGTGTTTATAGGATTTGAATACAAGAAAGGCGAAAGCAAGAAGGATGGAAGAGGAGATTGTGAATGACGGAATTCCTCCTCATGGTTCCTAAGGTCCTTAAGGTAACAAAGTTCCTCAAGTCAATCAAGTTATGGTTGATCCTCCAGCCATGTCCAATGAGTAATTTATATCGGCTCTTCTAATGATGGCTCAAGCCATAACTACTCAGGATCCTACGATGTCTCATGAAATTAGATTTGTTGAGACTCGTGTGAACTCTAATGTGAGCACTATGTCTTCTAGGTTGATGGAATTTGTGAGGTGATTAAGGATTCATTCCTTAAAAAGATCTTTCCCTCTAATAAGAGGGAGGTTAAGGTGGAAAAATTTATCAACCTTAGGAATATTAGCATAAGTGTGCAAGAGTATATTTTGAATTTCTTGGTATTGTCTTAGAATGCTCCATCTTTGGTATCGAACCCAAGTAATGAGATGAGTAGATTTGTGACAGGTGTGTTCGATGTCATTAAAGAAGAATGTCGTATATAAATTCTCTATGATAACCCATAAAGTAGTCAAAAACTAGGGTTCATCATTTAGATGGGTTCATAGGTTAAATGAATTAAAATAATCAAATTAAAAACAACTCAATCAATATTCAATGATTTAAAACATTTAATGCAAGAACCCATGGAAATATTATAATTTAGAACACTTATCGTTTAAGAACTCTTTGAAAATCACATTGAAGATTGGGTCCTTGATGAATGGAATTTCAAGAATAAAAAATCATACTTTATTGATTATTATCAACCAATTTTATGATGAATTACCACTATTGTATCTTCCTTGAGTTTTTGGCTTCGATGGAGTTCTTGAGAATTTTTTAGCGACTTTCGGTTTTGATTTTGAAAAATGAATTCTCCTAGGTATTTAAGGCTACTAAAAATGTTTAAAATACCCAAAGTACCCATAAAAAACCTCCCAAAATCTTATTTGGCCGTGGGGTGAATTTATAACTTCACCCTTGTAACTTACAGTAAGCTGTGCAATTGACAGACAAAACCACGCCTAGCCATCGACGACCCGTTTCCCAACCAACGGACCGTCCTATTGGTCCATGGTTTGGGACTGTCACGACCCAAAACCGAGCCGCGACTGGCACCCACATTTACCCTCCTATGTGAGCGAACCAACCAATCTAAACCTTAACATTTCGATTTAATATCAACATAAAGCAATGCGGAAGACTTAAACTCATTAATAAAAGACAATTCAATAACTTCTAAAATTCAACATCTATTATTTCCC
>NC_028642.1:16224005-16277181 GCF_001406875.1 Solanum pennellii | reverse complement strand
ATTTCAGTACCCAAATTTCAGAAGTCTAAGTCTTTTGGAACGAGACACCCTCGACGGCCCGTCTTACCCATGATGGTCCGTCGTGGGTTCCGTCGACTCACACAGTTTTTCCAGAAATAAAATCTGCTGCTCAAAACGACTAAACAGGTCGTTACAGGGACTAAGGCTGGTACTTTAAATGTACTTCTCCCACAGCTAATTCCTTACCAATAACTCCCATCGATGGGGCGTCGATTAGCCAACGATCCGTCTACTGCCATAGTCGTTTGGGACTGTTTTTGACAGTCTTGGCTCTTGAAAAGGGTCCTTCCTCAAGGAACCTTGGTTGGTCCTTTGAGAACTTTCACCCGGACGTTTCCAGCCAGAATATGTTTCTATACAAGTTTAGGACCTCCAACAATAGTTTCATCCAAAACGAATACATAAAACTCGATGAAACATGCCAAAACACACAAGGTCATTTCAAGGCAATCCTTTCGAACTTCATGGACGTTCTTGGACGTTTGATCTCCAAACCTCATGAAACTTATTACACTTCCTATAAATTCTAAAATAACTCATATAAGGACCTCATTAAATCATGAAACGCATATATAGAAAGATAACAACACATGATACACATAGGTTACTTAGTCATCGAACGTCTTAGTCGTCCATTGACGTTTGACTTCCAATGCACCTAAAACTCTAGACACTGTCTCAATATCACATTATAATCAAATTTAGGACCTTATAACCTCATTAAAACCATGTTAGGATCTAGCTTCACCTATGTCATTTTCGAGGTATTACACCACTTGTAGTTAGTATGGATATAGGCAAGTAAAACTATTGAAATCATACACAAAGGGACATTTTGTTCAAAACCATGCTAAGTAACTTTGAAAGCATTTTTAAGCACACATAAGAGCATATCAAAGTCCATGATCACAACATTACTAAGAGAATTTCATATCCATATACAAGAATAGCATTATTATGACGCAATATAAACATTTCATATCATAGAGTTCATAACATCAAATCATACAAGATCCCTACGCACAATAGCAACCCAAACCTACAAGTGTAATGCTCATGTGAATCCCTATAACCCTCACATAATCAAGTAAACTAGAAAAGAGACCATAAACAATGTCTATACTTCATATAACATCATATCATGTGAATTCAACATTTATATAGCAATTTAGAGAAATAGCATGTTCATCAAATGAAGTTAACATCATATAAGACTGACATCATGTAAATTCAACATATGCATTTCATTCATAACATAAGTACAAAAGATCATACACTCAGGACTTCTCTCAAGCTCAACTTGTGCAATGCATAGGTAAAGTCCCATACACTTACCTACATTAATTATAACCGCTTAAGTCACCTACTTTGTGTACATCTTTATTACTTTCATTCATCCATTTTACTTTCGGGAACATTCGCCTACACCAACAATAGACTATGTAAGCTAAAAATAGAATCAGGTGTCATGAAACCCTACACTGAAAGAAGGTTCTCTACTTGCCAACATGGAACAAAACATGAACATAGCTTTCGAGTTTGATCCACTAACTAGTTTTCCTATGGGGGAAACATAGTTAAGGATCTAGGAGATATACTAGAAACTCATATATGCACATTGAATGGTAGTATCCCTTTTAGAGAATCATTATAAACCTACCTTTCCTCATTGGGAAGGCACAACTGTCATATGTAGTTCGCATGTTGCTAAGCTAATGTCCCTTTATGAATTGTCTTTAAGACTTTCTTACACATCAAATCTTAACATTAACTTATAATGTCTTTACTCATTACCAAAAATCAAGTCTACATGTACAATGACCGAGCAAATCCTCAAAACCTTACTCAACCAAGTAATCCAAACAAAGGATCACAAGTACTGTCTAACATTACATAACATAGCATCACAGAACACATCATCACATTTAGCAATATAGACCATTAAAATTTTCTTAAGTGAAACTAATATCATATAGTATCATAAACATGTAAACTCAATATATTCATAATATTTACTGTATATTAATAAGAACAACCTTCTAGGAATTCCCGCAAGGACAATTATTGCGATGTATAGGTACAGTCCTATAACGTTATCTAGACTAAGTTAAACCCCTTAAGTCACCATAGTTATTTTTCACTTCATTACTTCATTTGTCCTCTAGGAACACATGCCTTAACCTACATAGACCACAAGAGTTTAATATGGAATCCCGTGTCATGAAACCCGACATCAAAAGAAGGTGGTATACTTTGCAAGGTAATAGAAAAATATGATCATAACATCTAGGTTGATCCAGTAGCTAGTATTCCTATGCGCGCAACATAGTTCAATAACTAGGAGATATACTCCGGAACGTCTTTATGCACATTGAATTATAGTCTCCAATCTCATGAGTACAATAGTGAACCTACCTTCCATACATTGAAAGGGACACTCCTTACCACTAATTCAATAAATGCTACGCTAGAGTCCCTTTTCAAAATGTCTTTAAGCCTTTATTAATCATTATAACTTAGTATAGTCCATAGGAGACTAACCCCTTGTATATCATATCGTTAGCTCTCATGGAATTTCATGAGAATATCCTTTCATGGCAACCCTTCCTTTATGAGAATTACACCATAATCAATCATACAATAATTAGGCACAGAAGAGATTCAACATCAACCTTATATCATCATACCTTAATCATAATCTAACAATACTTATAATCAAGACATTTCAATTACATTCATAATACCATTACCTATATCACCTAGTCACATATACAACTTCAATTGACCATCATCATCAAGTACAAGCCATCACAACCGATGTAAAGGATTCAATATCATAAGGTCTTACCGGTTCATCTTCATAATCTTACTTCAATGGTCTTACAATCGAAAAACTATTGTCAATAATAATTAGGCTTATTGACATTATACATAGTAATCTATACAAGAACTAGGTACACTGTATCATCACTATCCCAATTAACTTCAATTCATAAACTAGGATTGGGGAGGAATAGGTTTCCTCATGAATTAATCAAAAAATATATCCAATCCCTTCAATAAATTACTCTAGGCACTCCATGAATAAATTAGAATAAATAAAAACAAGTGTAAATATCAATACATCCTTAGTTCCCATCAATTCATGAGAAAGATCCAAGGTTTGGAAAATTTGGGGAAAAGGACATGATTCAAACGAAATTCCCATAATCAACATAAATTACTCACCAATCTACACCAAATTAGACATAGGTAATCACAATTTATCAAAATTAACAATCAATTTCAAGTTTAGATGAAAACCCATTAGTAGAAGAAAACCCTTGGAAATGGGTGATTTAGAAATGAATTTTGAAAGGACCTCTTCGGGAACGTAATCCCAAGAGTAAAGAACCCATATTTTAATGAAGACTTTTTCCACGAAATTGAGTATAAAAGTCGACAACTTTGACTTCTTGTCTTAGCTTCTTATGCCTTTCAATTGTGGATGAATACAGAGAGAAAGTAGAGAGAGGTTAGAGATTTTTGGTTTTGATTTTAGTGAGTGAAAAATGGCTTTAAACCTATATAAGACCAATATATATTTGTACCATAAATTACCCAAAAGACACTCACTTAGTTAGGTCATTTTCAGAAGTCATATTGACTTTAAAACGACGTAAGCGAATCCAGGAAGTTTTTGCGCGTTGCGGGGGAAATTTCATATCTTATTTGGAATATTTGGGATGAGGCAGTGGACCTTGTGGAGGCTCGGCATCGTGAGAAAATTCTTGTCGGCCAATTTTCGCGTCGTAGCCTCCAATTCGTTGTTGCATGCAGGCTGCTTTGGCAGCCTGCTCGCCAAAGTTCGGTCCTCTTAAAGGACCTTTCGGGTGGTCATTGGGGGGTCTTTACTTGATGTTTAGACCTTATACATTATATTTTACCGTTTAAAGGCTTTTTTACAAGTTTTAGACTTCATATGACACTTCCAAACCTTCACCAAACATAGGGAAGTCTACTAGTTCAGTTTCCTAATTTCCGGATGTCAAGGTCTTTCTTTGACACTAATGGTCTAATACTTCTAAATAAATATTTATTAGGTTAGTGCATTTTTTGAAACATCATTTTAATCATCATCAGGTAGGTGAGGTTTTATTCTAGTTTATGGGACTTTCAGGTGTTACATTATCCTCACATAGGAACATTTATCCCCAAATGACACCAAAACTTTTTCATAGGGAAGAGAAAAGACTATGTACTAGCAACCCAACAAAAAACATGCATAATCAACATGAGTTACAACTTGAATCACCATAACTACATGAAATTTACTCATAGAAACTCAAAACACCTACTTCCACCGATAAGAGCTCAACATCACAACATGAGGAATTTCCTTCTCACCGATAACATGAGCTCAACACAACATATAGAGTCTTTTATGCCAAAATTTTGTTTTCAACACATATTAACATGCTCAATATCGTTTCATGAAGGCAACAACATACAAAAATACTCCAAATAAGTACAAATCCCGTAAAAGGGAATTTTTCATGAGTACTCAATTTAGCAAAAACCTTAACCATTAATATGCAAATCTTTGCAAAACAAGTCAAATTCAAATTATTCATTATTTTCATTATTAGTAGGAATAACTAACATTAGTTATAAAATAGATGAGTATAACGGGACATTATGTCGGCTTTGGCCTCCCATGTTTATCCTTCAACTAGGTAGTTTCTCCATAACAACATTACGGATGTCACATCTTTGTCCCTCAACTTCTTCACTTGTCAATCAAGGATTTCAAGTTGAAACTTTTTATAAGAGAGGTTCTCATCCACTCCTATACGATAAATAGGAATAATGGAATCGGGGTCACCAATGTACTTCTTAAGCATGGATACATGGAAAACTGAGTGGACCGAAACTAGCTCACAAGGTATTCTCAATTCGTACGCAACTTTTCCAACCCTTTGAAAAATTTCATTGGGAACCACACACGAGGACTTAACTTCCCTTTCTTTCCAAATAACATCACCGCTTTTATGGGTTAAATTTTGAAATAAACTTATTGCCCTTCTTCAAGTTCTAAATTACTTCTCTTATTGTCGCCATAAGATTTTTCCCGGCTAGAGGTTGTTTTCAATCTGTCCTTTATCATATGAACTCTCTTCAACGCATCATACACCAACTGTAGACCAAAAAGTGAAGACTTGCTAACCTCAAACCATCCCACTGTAGATCTACGTCTCCTACCATACAAGGCTTCGAAAGGAGCTATGGATATACAATAATGGTAACTATTGTTTATATGAGAACTCCACAGGAGGCAAGTGTTCATCCCAACTTCCTTTCAAATCTATCACAAAAGCTCTAAGCATATCCTTAAGAGTTTGAATAGTATGCTCCAATTGACCATCCGTTTGAGGATGAAAAGTGGTGCTTAACTTTACTCTTATACCCGACCCTCTTTGAAATGACCTCCGAAACCTAGATGTGAATTATGCTTCCCTATCCGATATGATTGATAAAGAAATACCATGAATAATCACAATATCATCTATATAGATCTTTGCATAATATTCCGTTGACTAAGTGAACTTAACGAAAATAAAATGAGGCGATTTGTTCAATCTATCAACTACAACCCATATAGATTCATTTTCGATTAGAGTCCAAGGTAAACCCACTATAAAGTCCATATTAATGTTTTCCCACTTCCATGTGGGAATTTGAATTTCTTGAAGTACACCACTCGGCTTTAGGTTCTCGACTTTTAATTCATGGCAATTTGGACACTTTGCAACAAATTCCGCTATGTCCCTTTTCAATCCATTTTACAAAAATACTTCTTGAAGGTCATGATACATCTTATTGGAACTCAAACAAATAAAATAATGGGAACCATGAGCTTCCTGTTGGATCCGATTCTCAAATCATCCACATTGGGAACACATAACCTCCCATGGCACCTCAAAACACCATACCCCAAGGATAATAACTTATTAAACTTACAAAGAACCGATTCATTAAAATCATTCAATGATGGATCAGGGTATTGCTTAGACATCACCTCCACCACCAAAGATGACTCAATGTTATGATGAACCGCAAAAACATCATTGAAAATCTTCCAATCGAACACCAACCTGAGGACATCCTTTACTTGGCCTTTCTTACTCGCCTCAACATGAGACACACTACCCATGTTTATACGATTAAGAGCATCCAAAACCATGTTGGCCTTACCGAGGTGGTAAAGAACCCTTATGTCATAATCTTCAACAATTCTAACCATCTTTATTGTCTGAGATTAAACTCTTTTTGGGTAAAAGCATATTGAAGACACTTATGGTAAGTATACACATCAACATGAACACTATATAGATAATGCCTCCATATTTTCAAGGCAAACACCACGACCTCTAACTCAAGATCATGAGTTGGGTAGTTCTTCTCATGAACCTCAAGTTGTCTAGAAGCATAGGCTATAACCTTCCCGTGTTTCATAAGGACACAACCCCAGTCCCACTCAGGATGCATCACAATATACCACAAAAGCGTTAGTACACTCTGGTAAAGTCAACAGCTGAGTGGTGGTAAGCCTATCATTCAGGGTTTGGAAGCTTCTTTCACAAGCCTCCAACCACTCAAATTTACATTATTTTGTGTCAAAGTAGTCAAAGGAGATGCAATGGATGCAAAAACATCCACAAACCTCATATAGTACCCGGATAGACCAAAATACTTCTTATATCGGTTTGATCCAAACGTCTAGGTCAATATATAACCACCTCAATTTTCTTTGGATCAAGTTCTACACCCTCACTAGAGATAGATATGTCCAAGAAACACCACCGAACTTAACCCAAACTCACATTTTCTATACTTGACAAGTAATAGGTGTTCCTTCAAAGCATGTAAAACCACTCTCAAATGATCCATATGATCACTCTCATTCATCTAATACACCAAGATATAATCTATGAAAACAATCACAAAGGCATCTAGGTATGTTCAGAAAACCCTATTCATTAGGTCCATAATGCCGCCGAGAAATGAGTCAACTAAAAGACATCATTCTAAACTAATAGTGAACATATTTTATTTGAATGACCGTTTTGGTATTATCTTCATCTCTCATCCTAAGTTTCTGATATTCCAACCTCAAGTCAATCATAGAAAAATAACTTGTCCCTTAGAGTTTATCAAACAAGTCGCCAATCCGAGGGAGAGGATACTTGTTCTTAATGGTAACTTTATTAACTTGCTGGTAGTCGATACACATCATAAGGGACCCATCATTTTTCTTCACAAATAGAACTGGCGCACCCCATGGGAAATACTAGGTTGGATGAATTCTTTGTCTAGTAAATGCTTGAGTTGAACCTTCAACTCTTTCAATTCAGTCTGAGCCATCCGTTAAGGAGGAATTGAAATTGGATTCGTATCTGGGATCAAGGCAATACCAAAAAAAATTTCCCGTTATGGAGGAATTCTGGGAATATCATTAGGAAAGACCTCCGTAAATTTCGTCACTATGGGGACTAATTCTATAGGAGGAACTTTACTGTCTAAATATTTGATATTACAATATGGTATAAACGCCCTTTAGAGATCATCTTACAAGCCTTTAGCCAAGAAATGATACGACCTTTTGGAATAGAATTTCCCCCCTTCCACTCTAAGATGGGTTCATTAGGAAAGTTAAACTTAACAACCCTTGTCCTAAAATCAATGGAAGCAAAACATGCATTCAACTAATCCATTCCCAAAATGACATCGAAATCTACCATATCATGTTCTTCCAATTCAACATGGGTAACTCCTTTGGGCAACATTATAGGACAATTTCTACATACTCCTTTGCAACAACCAAATCACCTACCGGGGTATTCACCATAAAATGTTTATTCAAAATATCCAGAAAAGTATCAAACATTCTAGCTACAAAAGGGGTAACAAATAAAAAGGTAGCAGCGTGATGAAGTAAAGCATAAACATTTATAGAGAAGACTTATAACATACTGGTCACCACATGAGGAGAACTCTCTTGTTCACCCATTGAGTGGAGAGTGTAAAAGTGATTCTTTCTTGGATCATCAACATTAGAACAACTTTCTTTACCACTCCCCATGTTTTGCCCCTTCACATTAGGGAATCTAACCTTGTGACCACTTTTACCACACCTGAAGAAATTGTGTGACCCAACTAGGCATTCACCCATATGATTCTTGCAAAACATTCCACATGTAGTGTTCTTGCCTTGTGAACTAGTACCTCTTTCCTTTTGAGACATGGGGTTATACCCCTATTATCACGAGCCTTGGGAAATTTTTAAGGGACTTGATTGAAAAAGCTCTTCTTGAATCTAGTCTTATCGTGAATTTCCAACCTCCCCTTTGAAGAACCACTTTCATAAGACATGGCCCTCTTGTCCTCTCTATTCATTCTCCTTAGTCTACTTTCTTCCAATTGTTGAGCATGAAGCATTAGACGAGAGATATTAATATTACTATGAAACATAGAAGAACGCTATTCTTTCACCAAGTCATCGGACAATCCTGTAAGAAAATTACTCATCTCATCTCTTAGGTTAGACACCAAGGATGGAGCTTACTCAGACAATTTTGTAAACTTCAAGGAGTAATCAAGTACACTTATACCTCCTTGACGAAAGTTTATGAATTCTTCCACCTTACCTTTCCTCAATTCTCTAGGAAAGAACATATTAAGAAATGCCCTTTTGAAAATATCCCAAGTCACTGGACCACCTCTTAGGACCCTATTATCCCTCCCTTGGGTGTACCTAGTTTGTGCAATATTTTTGAGTTTATAGGTGGAAAACTCAGCCTTTTCACCTGTAGTGAAACCCATAGTAAATAAGATCTTATAGAACTCATCTAGAAAAATTTAGAGGGTCTTCATCTGCTTTTGACCAGCAGAAGATAAGAGGGTTCATGCTAGTAAAGTCTTTTAAACAAGAAGCCAAAGGGCTAGGATGTTCAGGCATATGGGGTCGAACTTCCCGATTCACTTGAGCCATCATTGCTTGGACTTTTGAAGTGACGACATTAGTTTGTGAAGTCATGGTTTTGGACAAATTGAAAAAAGCTTCCCTTATATCTCCATCGTTTATTGGTGGAGGAGAAACAAGAAATGGATTACCCCGAACAACTTGTTCAAGATGAAGGACTTGATTGTCTTGCGGAGGAGATAAGTTGTCATGAGCCCCCGTATTAGCAATCCCTTCCTTGGCCATTCATGCTACCGCCCTTCTAGTATTCATACCTATAACAAAAAAAAAAGGCTTAGGTGAAAATTACACATAAAGTAGACTCTAGAGGCACAACATAGGATTACAAGAAAGACGATAATTTCTTAAGCATCATATAGTCTCTGATTCATAAGTTGGGTACGCTTCACAATTATGAATAAGAATCTACATAGATGTTGTTTAATGAGACATCCACCCTAAAAATAATCAACCTCATGATCTGATACAAAGATTATCACATCCGGGGAGCACCCCCTAGAAGTAAAATGTGTCATCATCAGACTAAGAATAACCTCTTAGAATTTGTCATAAGATATCATAGATTAAATTGCAGAAAATTTAAAACTTTTGATCTACTTTTACATTGAGGGTTACATAGACTTTTCGCTTACACATAATATATATCTATATATTGAGAGTTAGATAGACTCCTCACACTGGAAGCACTACATAGGCTTCTACTTTTATTTCAAATACATTATATAGCAATATAATCTTACAGGAAGCCTAGGATAAGACTTATATCAAACCATATAAATGAGTACAACTTCGGGCATAACCTTTACTTAATTACAACAAAAGCCACATATAGGCTTATACAATAACCGTCTTCAATTGAAAGAGAAGGACTAAATTGACTTAAAATTAGAAAAACATCAATAGCTAGATAGTGGAATCATCATCTGAGGTTGAGTACCTACCTGACTTGGAGAACGAGAATCCAAGTTATCTTCAGATGGCCCTCTAGAAGCTCAATGGTCGTAACCTACATTTTTTAGTAAACATAGGAACATGGATTAGTACATCCCTTGTACTAAGTATTGGCATATGCACATAAAACATTTAAATGAATGCATGATAAAGGGACATTTACTTTAGAATACATGCTATGTAATTTGAAAGTCTTCAATGCACATTCAAGAACCCATATAAGCCAATAACAACATTGTCATTAAGATAAGATCATATATATCACAAGGCCAACATCATCGAGTATAATCAAGTAAACATGTGTAGTAGCATCCTTAACATTGCATTACTTACAAGACCGTTTCTCATAATCCAACCTAAAGTCTACATGTTCAGTGACCAAGAAAAGCCCCATAACCTTACTCAACCAAATACACCAAACAAACGATCAAATGCATTGCCTAATGTCACATTACATTGCATCAAGAGTAGTTATAATCATATTTAGCAATATAAACCCTTAGATGTTCATAAGTGAAACAAATATCATATAGGATTATCAACATGTAAAGTAAAAATATGCATAAAATTTACTTTATATACATATGAACAACATTCTGGTCTTCCATCATAGCAAACTAATGCAATGTATAGGTAGAGTCTCATACCCCTACCTAGACTTAGTCAAACCACTTAATTCACCCGACTTATTTTTCACTTCATTACTTCATTTTTCTCTCGGGAACACTTGCCTTAACCTATACAGACCACAAGATCTTAATATTGAATCTGGTGTCATGAAACCCTACACCGAAAGAAGGTGGTATACGTGCCAAAGTAGTACAAAAATATTAACATAACATCTTGGTGGATCAACAAGCTAGTATTCCTATGAGTACAACAACATTCAAGAACTAGGAGATATACTTGGGACCCTCTTTATGCACATTGCATTATAGTCTCCAATCTCATTAGTAAAATAGTGAACCTACATTCACTACTTGGGAAGGGACACTCCACACTACTAGTTTACTTGTTGCTAAGCTATTGTCCTTTTTTGAAAAATCTTTAAGACTTTATTAATAATCATAACTTAGTATAGGCCATAGGAGACTAACCCTTGTATATCATATCATTAGCTCTTTAGGAATTGCATGAGAATGTGGTTTCATGGTAACCCTTTCTTTGTGAGAATTGCATCATCATCATCAAATAATAAATAGGCACATAAAAGATTCACAACCAACCTTATATCATCATAGATTAATCATAATATCACAATTCATATAGTTAAGACATTTAAATTAATTCATGATAGTATCACCTATATAACCTAGTTATATCTAATACTTCAATTCAATATCATCATCTAGTACAAACCATCACAATTGAAGTAAAGGATTAAAGATCATAATGTCTTACCAATTCATCCTCATAAGACTCCTTCAATATTCTTACCATCAACAAATCATTTTCACCCATCAATAGGCTTAATAACATCATACAATAGTAATCCATTCAAGAATAGGTCAACTGTATCATCACTATCTAAATTAACATCAATTCATTACCATGGGTTTGGGTGAATAGGTTTCATCATTAGTTCATCAAGAATTAAATCCAATCCAAACAATATATTACCCTAGGCATTCCACGAATGAATTAGAATAGATAAAAGAAGTCTAACAATCAATACATCTTAAATTCCCGTCAATTCATAAGCAAGATCCAAACTTTGGGGAATTTGGGGAAAGGGACATGATCCATATGAAATTCGCATTATCAAAATCAATTACTAAACAATCTACACTAAATTAGCCTTGAGTAATCACAATTCATCATAATTAACCATCAATTTCAAGTTAAGAATAAAATCCATTAGTAGAAATCAATTTTGAATGGACCTCTTGGGCAAAGGAATCCAAAGAGTGAATAATCCATATTTAGATGAAGACTTTATCCACGAATTTGAAAAGAAAAGTTGAGAACTTGGTCTCAAGCTTCAAATTCTCTTTGATGGAGGTTGAGTAGAGAGATAATTTACAAAGAAGTGAGAGTGATTTGGGTAATTCTTTTGGGTGGATAAAAAGGACTTAAAACTAAACCTAAATAAATATATGTCATCCCCTAAATAAGCCAAAATACCTCTCACTTAATTGGGTGTTTTGTGTAGTCAGATTGACTTTAAAATGAAGCAATCGAATCAGGAACTTGGCTGTCCGTTGCGGGTGATGTTTTTCCTACCAAGTGTAGAGGGCATGACGCGCTACCAGCTAAAAATATTGTCTGTTCATAGCCTTCTTTGGCATCCTCTTTGCATTCGGGTGGTCCTTGGGGATTCATAACTAAACTTTTTGATTCTATAAACATTATTTAACCTATTTAAGGAATATTTTGAAAAGGTTTTAGACTTTATACGACACATCCAAACCTTCAAAAAAGATATGGACGTCTCCTAGTTGAATTTATCTACTTTCGAGACGTCAAGGTCTGTCTTTGACATTTAGGATCTAATACTTCTAAATAA
Source organism: Solanum pennellii (assembly GCF_001406875.1). Taxonomy (NCBI): domain Eukaryota; kingdom Viridiplantae; phylum Streptophyta; class Magnoliopsida; order Solanales; family Solanaceae; genus Solanum; species Solanum pennellii. The sequence continues at coordinate 16,264,681 of NC_028642.1, read as the reverse complement.
AATTTAGAATATTATTATAGACCTTGCAACGACAGCTTAGTAATTATTTAATAGATGAGGCTATAATCTAGTTAATAGGACTTTCGGGGTTCTCACGATCGGGGAGCACCCCATAGAAGTAAATTGGCGTACTTGACCTCTCAGAGGTCTTCTACAAGACCATAAACAGAATTCATCGCATTGTCGCAGGAAATTTTGGCTGAAAATTTCAAACTTTTCATAGCATATCATATGCTAGAATCATCACTTCATATAAATATAATATATGTCATAATACATAGTTAGAGTCTAAGTCACTTTTTCCATCTTGTACTCAAACTAATTGAGTAGAATAGGGACACGAACCTTATCAATATATTACAATAACAAATCTATTACACAAACTTTAAATATGAACTTTGACATATCAATCGTTAAATTTTAAAGACCGTTTTCTTGAGCTTGGGAAACATCTATCAATCCCTTTACTTTAAGAGATATACTCTAGGTATCCATCACCTAAACTTTGTGTAAAAATATGAATAATAATTATATTATTACAAGAATACACTAAGTATGACAACCATGCAAAAACATGCATTTAATAAGGAAATTTAGTTAGAAATCATGTAGCATGCCTTTTTAAAAAATATTAATAAATGTAAGACCCCAAAAATGATATAAGGTTTGTAGAGCCTAAAATGTTTTTTTTAAAATGTATAATTTTATAAATATGCATAAAATATAGTATATAGGCAGTATCTAAAATATTAGAGGTATTGGAAGTCAAACGTTTAGGGACGACTAAGACGTTCGACGACTAAGTCACCTAGAAACCTAAAATGTGGTTATATATTTTTATGGGTGTTTAATGATGTTATATGTTACTAAAAATTAATATTATATGGTTTAGAGTAAGTTTACGAAGTTTGAAGTGATTTGGAAGTCCAACGTCAAAGGACGACCAAGACGTTCGACAACTAGTCGCTTAAGTGCCTCATGAGTCTATGGATGCATAAATTTGTATGAAAGGTCCTAATAAATATTTAAATTGTTTAAAATGAAGTTTAATGTTGCTATATGAAGTTTCGTGATGTTTGTAGGTCAAACACCCAAGAACGTCAAAGGCGTTCTAAATATAGCCCCTAAGACGTTCATCGTATGTAATGTTGGGGCCAAAGCTGTTTTGAAGTCTTATAGTTGTTTGTTTTGGATGAAAATTATGTGGAAGGTCTTTAAATTGTTAAGGTTTGTAATAAAATTTGATGTCCGGGTACGACTTCTAAATGGCCCCACAAGAGGCCCCAAAAGAAGGACCCAAAGTTGCCTAAGACATTGCCTGGGCAGTGTCCATTGACTAACCCAACGACAGATCATTGGTCAACCAACGGCCCGTCGAGCAGGTCACATCGAGGGATACATTCCTTGGACAGGTCTTAAACCAATTTATGCTATGTGTCAGGCGATGGAGGCCTGACACGGCCCATCGTGGCTGTGATGCCCCATCACTATCTTCATCGCGGGTGGCCTGCAACTGCCAGCATGCATTTGTTTCATTAAAGGGGTGAATGGGAAATTCACCCCATGACCTAAACTGATTATTATGGGTTTATTTAATTAATTTTGGGTGTATATAAGTCAGAAAAAACGTGATCACCCCAATCTAGAATCCTCTCACAAGATTGAAATCTTTCCCTACAAAAATGTTCTCTCTAGAAACCACCATTTTCGGTGAAGCTCAAGAACCGATTCAAGCTGGGTTTTCCATGGATGAATCATCATGTTTAAGAAGTTTTCAAATAATCAAAGGTATGGTGATCTTCATCTCTTTTTATCTTTTCATCTGGAGAGCCATTCTCAATGATTTCAAAAGAGAAAAATTTGATCAAACACTTTCTTCTTCAATCTTCCATGTGTTCTTTTTTAAACTGATTTCAAATTCATAATATGAATGAGTTTATGATTTTCTAATGATTTGTAAGTTGTTTTCAATGCAATTTCATGATGAACCCATGCTCTATCAACAAAATGATTTAGCCTTGTATGGGCCTTATGCTCTTCATTTGTTATCGATTGAATTACGATTCTATTACGTTGAAGTGATAGTATATGTTGTTACTTACACGAATTTATGTTGAATTGATTATCATCAGTCCATGATGATATTTATATGAAGATTTAAACATGAATAGCCTATGTTTCTACATGTTGCCTTGAAGTCGATTGTGAGATCGGTTGTGTATGTAACAACCCTAAAAATGGCTATGCTAAGTAATGGTTAATGTGTCTAGAATGACTACGATTAGATTGGGTCACAAGGAATGATGCACGTAGAACCAGACCTTGGAACCCTTGATAAATCCAAGTGAACTATTGTGGGGAGTTAGTTGATCTAGGAAAGGTTGGGTCTAACCATGTAGGGCTCTTGAATACGAAGATTTACTCTAAGGAGTCTTTAACGGACTTGAAAAGAGGAAATTTCTTAGGTTTGGATGGTCTAGGGGTAAATGGTCTTTTTCCAAGCTAAGGGTAGTATCGTAATTACCCTAAATATATAATTAATTATTTAATTAATAAGGTGGAAAGAAATTTGGGGGAGAGAGGGCCGAAATCGGACTTTTGAAGTGAAGTCTTGCTCCACTCGTGTTCGAACCTAGGTGGACGCAATGAATTAAATTGTTTTTAATTTAAGTTGGTAAGTTAATGTAATTAATTTATATTTATTTGTTATTAGATTATTTAAAATAAAAGGAAATCCGATTTTTAAGAAATAAATAAAACCTTATTTGACTATGTCCTAAACTAGACTCCTAATCCTAAGAAAACTCTTCTCTCCCACTCTCATCTCTCTCTCTCACGTCTCTATCACTCTTATTCACGTTTTCTCTCAAAAAATAACTCCAACAACAGTATGTAAACCAAAGTTCTTCACACTTTAAGAACTCACACGAAAATATAAGAAAAACAAACGTTAATCAATCATGTAGGCCAAGAGAAGGTTTCCCGTCAAGTTTGGTGTTGAACTTTTGGTGTTGGATGTGTGTTTGGAGGAGTTCCTTGGGCATAAAGTCGAGGTTTGAATGTCAAAAACATATGGGTTCTCTTCTATCTTGGTCCCTTTCTCGAGAGACCCCCTAAGGTTCAGACAAATCTATTCCAAACAATAGGATTGTTCCCCTTTGCATGTCCTTGTCACTAGCTCCCATTGAATCATAGGTTGGTTATGTTTGCTGGTAGAAAACTATGGATGAAACGTTTTTTCGTGATGATTATATGTTCATATGTATGTTTAGAATTATGTGATTTATGTTGATGTTTTCGAAAATGTACCTACGTGTGTATGTGTGTGTTGCCGTGTCTATTGTTCATGGTTTAGAACTTTAAATAGCATTATAGTTCTTTATATTTCATGCACTCATATTGATGTTAATGTGATGTTTATATGAGTTGAAATGTGGCTGATTTGAGGGATAATCGCTTGTCTAAACAAATCCATGAAAACACAGCTAAAACGTTCTAAATACACTATAAAATTCCTCTAAGAACTGAGGTGTAACTTGATGAAAGGATGCTGAAAAATTAGAAGGAAATTTCCTGCTTCTAGTGATGAACTTTTGTCAGCAAACAGGGTTCAAAATGTTGATAAAAATAAATCACAACAAGAGATGTCATGGAGGATTGAACCCATGACCTCACCATGTTAAAAACAATGAAAATAAAGATGTAAAAAGAAATGTGGTGAAGGGGATTCGAACCATGGTATTGGCTGGAAAATTTAACTTAAAAGAAAAAATAAAGAAATGAGAGTAGTGGGATTCGAACCCACCACCTCTCAATGAGATTTAAGGAGGAGAATAAAAGAAAAATAAAGGGGGAGGCGTGTGAGAATCGAACCCACAACCTCTTAGGCAGATCAAGGAGGAGAATAAAAGAAAACTAAAGGAGGAGGCGTGTTGGAATCGAACCCACGACCTCTTAGGAAGATTAAGGAGGTGAATAAACGAAAAATAAAGGGGGAAGGCGTGTTGGAATCAAACCCATGACCTGTTAGGCAGATTGAAGGAGGAGAATAAAAGAAAAATAAAGGGGAGGCGTGTGGGAATAGAACCCACGACCTCTTATATTGATTTAAGGAGGAGAATAAAAGAAATAAATAGAGGTTGTGGGGGTTTGATCCACAACCTCATAGTCAACTCGAAATAGACAAGGAGAAATAGAAAAAAAATATAAAAGGGGTTATGGGGGTTTGATCCCGCAACCCCTCGGCCAAGTAAGAGATAATTCAAAGGATAAAAATAAAGAGGAAATGTTGATGATGGGGCTCGATCTAGGGTACCAATGTCATGTGTACAAAAATATAATAAATGAAAAAAATGTATGTGTTGTCTAAGGGATTAAAAATTGGATTCCCTTTCCCCAATTCCGGATAGATGCATAAGTCAAACATGAATTACACCTTCAAGAATAATGCTACCTACTTAGCTCAAAGTCGAGATCTTGGCATACATACAAGATGGACAACTCTTGTACGACATAATCTTAGGAAGATATGAATCACTTAAACAAACTATGAATGAAGCCTCATGGCTTGTATGTACAGACCCATAAGTCTAGCATATGTTTAAAAATAAGTGAACCTAAGATGTATGTAATGAAATGATGTAACCTAGAAGGGTTAAGTACTAGTGTAAAAATCACTAAACGGCCAAGTGAATTGGCATACGATGAAATGATTATTATGTATATAAATGATGAAACCCTAGAAAGGTTAAGTAAGAGTGTGAAACACACAAATGGTCAAGTACATTGGCATATGATGAAATGAACATTCACGTAAAAAGGGGTAAATAATTCTGAAGAGGAAATGTGATAATGAGGATGAATGTGGTGAGAACAAGATATGAGGCTAATGTAAACGACGAGAGAAATCTAAAATGAGCCTAAGTAAATCTTACCAAAATGTACTCACCTATGAGAGTGTAAAGTTAATAAAGAGACAAATCTCTATGAACACTGTAATAAAAGTATTGAGATTAACACAATTAATACTAATGATGAGATTAGAAACCATCTATTGAGGTAAGATGTCCTCATACTAGAAGCAACATTCCATGACGTATGAGTTGAATGTAATGTAACTTTATACTGAGCACCGATAGACTAGAAGAACAGTGATTCCTTCTTTCAGGAATGGCGGAGGTTCACGTAACTCTCATGATATGAGACTGTCCGGCATACCGGGTATGGGTCTCATTATATCTCCTAGTCTTCAAACCTATACTGCAAATATAGGGATCTTGCGGGGTTCAACTCCCATGTATGCTAGCATGTTTTGGGTATCTTTGGCCGGTGATTCCCCCTCTTTTTGGTGTGGGGTTTCATTACACTGGATTTCATGATGCTCACATGATCTATTCGGTTAAAGTTAAAGTTCCCAATGAATGAATGAGGCTAGCCTCAAATGATGCACATAATGAAACGAATGATACCAATGGTGTTAGGATAGGATAATCTACAGGTGAGTTAGATTCAAGTAATGACATTAGGTCATCATTGGTCATTGCACAACGAACCCGATGAAAGTCTTAACGTACATCCTAGGTATAGATGGTTTTTACACTGGCCCATGAATGAAATGAAATGAAGTACGTATGAATGAATGAAGAAGACTCTGTGTTTGCTAAAGAAGACTCCCTAATTGAGGAACCATATGTTGAGCCCTCATTTTTGTGAAGTCTTAATGTCAAGTCCATGATTCCTATATTCTATGGCATACGAATGAATGATATGAACAACGTTATTTGTTATAAGAATTATGATATGTGCTATGTGTACGCTGTTGTGTGCTGTGAGCAAAATGTTAAGTATGATGATGCATGTTACACTCATGGCATAACTTTCCTAATCCACATCTTGAAGGATCATAAACATTCCTAATCCTAATTTTGAAAGTTCACTAACTTTCCTAATGTCAATTTGGCCAGACCACTGACTTGAGCTTCTATAATAATGTTGCTAGGAAAGTGCTATTCTTACTCATGCATGTCCTTGGTGTGTGTTTGCATATACCCATACATAATACAAGTGTGTACTAACCCTATACAACTCTAAAGTTTTAGGTGCCGGCACAGGTGGACGCTAGAGCTACAGGATCAACGCTGCAGTTATACGGACGTCGAGCATTCATCCTGACTTTGTAGGCCCTCATGCATCCGATGATGTTTGCCCAATTATATTCTAGCTTAGTTGTAGGATTGAGCTAGTGGAGTATGTTCAACTAGCGTTTCTTTTCCATTTTTGTTCAAAAATTGTATTGGTGCCATTTTGGCAAGTACATCTTTATTGTTATAATAAAATGTTTCTTTCATTTGATGATCTTAATGTTAGATGGTTGATGGTGAAAAATTACGTATGTTGTAGAATGTTTAGTAAGCATGTTAAGAAACAAAAAGTTTCAAATTTTCTGCTAAAATAAAGCTAGAAAAAGTAAGAATGACGTAAGTAGTCTTGTCTGCGACCTCTGAGAGGTCAACGACGCCGGTCTCCTCTGGGTCTAGGTTCCAGTCTTGAAAAAGTTGGTATCAGAGCCCTATGTTAAATTCTGAAGATAATAATTTCACATCAACCACATTGAGTTTTTCTAAGTCATGGTAGTGAAATGCACTACTATCCTGGATTAGAGACTATATGATGCGTGGGAAAATTTCCCTTCTTCTGATCTTATAATTCCTTTCCTACTGTTTGACTTTCATAATGTTATGAGTGTGTCTAACATCAATCCGTGTTGTTAAGACAGAATTAACACTAGGAAAAATATTGGTCAGAGGAGAGGACTAGCAGCTGCTGGGAACAATTAGGTTACACCCCAGCCTCCAGCTGAAGGAGTGGCTATGCCGGTTAACCCAGCTGGGTTGACTGATGCGGAGGTACGGGCATCTTTGGTACAGATGGCACAGGACATCACTATGCAGGCCAAGTCCATGATTGCCCAGGTCAAACAACAAGATTTTTTATAGGTAGAAGCCACCGGTTCATAGCATGGCTTACAGGATGAGAGACTTCACGAGGATGAATCCTTCTATTTTCACAGGGTCTAAGACTTTAGATGACCCCCAAGAGTTTGTGGATTAGGTGAATAAGATTTTCGTGGCTATGGGGGCCATAGATACTGAGAAGGATGAGCTGGCTTCCTATAAACTAAAGGATGTTGCACAGAGTTGGTGCAAGATATGGCAGGATAGCCGAGCTTTAGGTAGAGTTCCGGTAACTTGGGAGTTGTTTAAGACAGCCTTCCTGGAGAGATTTTTCCCTAGGGAGATGAGCGAGGCCTAGGTTGAGGAGTTAATCAATCTTAAACATGGATCGATGACAGTCAAGGAGTATTTCCTGAAGTTTGTGAAATCATCAAGGTATGTCACTTCTGTTGTGTCTAACAGTACAGACGAGATGAGTAGATTATTGATAGGAATTGCATAGGATCTCGAGGAGGAGTTTATGTAAACTATGATGCATGACAGCATGGACTTTTCCAGGCTTATGGTCCATGTTCAGCAAGTGGAGGAAAGTAGAAAGAGGAAACACACTAGGGCAGGTAACAGGTCCAGGCAAGCTTAGGAGAACTTTTCAAGGAAGACTAGTACTGAAATAAGGGATAAGCCCAGGTTTAAGAAGGGAATATTCCACCAAGGGGATTCAAGTTCATCAATGGGTTGACATGATAGAAATTACCAGTCAAGAGTTAAAAGAAACAATGAAGTAGATACACCTCAGGAGAGACCACCTTGCAGGAAGTGTGGCAAACTACATGGAGGAGAGTGAATGAGGGGCTTGGTGAAAGATTTTCCGTATAGGAGAAGTCAAGAACGAGGGAAGAAGAGAGTTCAACCTAAAGGTCCAACTGAAGAGGCTCCAAGGAGGCAACGATTCTTCGCACTCAAGTGTAGGTGAGGAGGGGAAGTCACCTATTGTGAAGTCTCGGGTGCATAACCTTAATTAGTCTTTCATGTATTTGACTGTGTATGGTGTTTATCCACTAGTGTGAAGTTAATATGTTTGAGTCCTCATGTTGGTTGCTGATTTTTATGAATTACATGTTTACTTATGTCGTATTCTTCGTTGAGACTAGTTTAGGAAAGAGTTCCTTAGTCTATTAATGTAAATCTACTTTTAGATTTAAAGGATGTGTACTAACATGTTAATATGTGAATCAGATATTCACCAAAAATTGTGAGTATTGAATTACCTATGTATGCATACATTCTATAGATGACTTGCTTATTGTTAGTACAGAGTAGTGTCATTCAGGGACGAATGTTCTTGGGGGGGTGGGATAATGTAACAACCCTAAAAATGGATATGCTAAGTAATGCTTAATGTGTCTCGAAAGGCAACGATTAGACCGGGTTCACATTGATTGATGCGCCTAGAACCAGACCTCGGAACCCTTGCTACATCGAAGCCAACTAACTTGTGGATATATTTTAGGTTGGAAAGGTTGGTTTCAACCATGTAGCACTCTCGAATACAAAGAGTTACTCTAATGAGTCTTTACCGGACTTAAAAAGAGGAAATCTTAGGTTTGGAGGGTCTAGGGGCAAAATGATCATTTTCCAGGTAAAGGGTAGTATCTTAATTACCCTAAATGTATAATTAATTATTCAATTAATAAGGTGGAGGGGAATTTAGGGGAGAGAGGGCCGAAATTGGGCTCTTGAAGTGAAGTCTTGCTCCACCCGGGTTCGAACCTAGGTTGAAGCAATGAATTAAATTATTTTTAGTTTAAGTTGGTAAATTAATGTAATTAATTTACTTATTTTTTATTATCTTATTTAAAATAAAAGGAAATCAGGTTTTTATTAATTAAATAAAACCTTATTTGACTAAGTCCTAAACTAGACTCCTAACCCTAAGAAAACTGTTCTCTCCCACTCACATCTCTCTCTCACGTCTCTATCACTCTCATTCACGTTCTCTCTGACAGAATAACTCCAAAAACATTAAGTAAACCAAAATTCTTCACACTTTGTTAAATCACACGAAATTATAAGAAAAACAAATGTTAATAAATCACGTAGGCGAAGAGAAGGTTTTCCATCGAGTTTGGTGTTGAACTTTTGGTGTTGGACGCGTGTTTGGAGGAGTTTTTCGGGCAGCAAGTCGAGGTTTGAATGCCAAAAAGGTATAGGTTCTCTTCTCTCTTGGTCCCTTTCCCAAGAAACCCCCTAAGGTTAAGACTAATCTAATCCTAAAAATAGGATTGGTCCCTGTTTAATGTCCCTGTCACTAGCTCCTATTGAATAATAGGTTGCCATGCTATCCTATGAATGTATGTGATTAAAAGTGTGCATTGTATCCTTTTTTACATAAGAGGTACTTGATAAATTACTAGTGTAAATTGCATCCCCTTGTAGAGACTTGATCCTAGTTGTAAAGACTGCATGCTATGAAGGATAAGTTGGTATGTTTTGTATCTTATATTGCCATGCTTGTCCCCTAAATTGTCTAAATGTTGCATTTTTTAATATATTTAAGCATTCTCACTATAAAGACTAGGCAACTTGTTGTAACATGTTTGGAGAACCAACTATATTGTCCTTTGATTGGATATTGTTAATATATGTGTAGAATTGATGTATATGAACATGGTAATGAATGTGAAAAAGAAAATTTGCTATTTAGATTAAAGAATGAGAATCTTTTGACATGATGAGTCGTAGAGTTATTTCTAAACTTCTAATTGTATTATGAACTTCCTTGTTGTTTTCCTCAAATGATGTATGACCTTAGTATTTATTTCATTGTAGGAAGACCTTATGTTAATTGAATAGTATGAACAAAATTTATGGTTGAAGATGATTTGCCTAAAATAATATGGTTTAGAATGCCTTGTTCTTAGTTGTAGTTGCTAGTGTAAATTGGAGCGCCTTGTAGAGACTTGATCTTAGTTGTAAAGACTTTATGCATGCTATAAAGGATAAGATGGTAAGCTTTGTATCTTATATTGCTATGCCTGTCCCCTCAATTTTCTAAATTTTGCATTTTTGGATATTTGGAAGCATGCTCACTATAAAGACTAGGAAACTTATTGTAACATGTTTGGAGAATCAACGAAATTGTCCTTTGATTAGATGTTATTGAAATATGTTTAGAATAGATGTATATTAACATGGTAATGAATGTGAAAAGGAGATTTGCTATATAGATTAAAGAATGAGAATCGTATGACATGTTGAGTCGTAGAGTTATTTCTAAACTACTTATTGTGTTATGAATTTCCTTGTTGTTTTACTCAAATGATATATGACCTTAGTGTTTATTGCATTGTAGGAAGACCTTATGTGAATTGAATAGTATGATAAAATTGATGGTTGAAGATGATTTGCCTAAAATGATTAGATTCAAAATGCCTTCGTGTTGCTAAATTGAATTAATGAAAATTCCCTCTAAAGTAATAAGCACTTTAAGTGATGAAAATGAAGGTTGTTTAGTTAAGATCCTCTATATGTTGGGTTAAGTTGCTCTTAATTGGGTTTACCCTAAGTGGGGGATGGGGTTTGACTTGTGAGGTTGTAGAAACTGTCTACATTGTCCTTCTATTCTTACTTGAATTGGAAAATAATTAATTCTTAGTAAGCTTGTTCATGAATATAGTCTTGCACAAAGTAAGAATTGCATGACCTCTATATGATTTGTATGAATTGATTGACATCATTTTGTAGACATGGTGGATTTTTTCAAAGAGCATGAAAGGAAATTTCTTATGAATTCCATGTTTTCTCATGTTTACTTGCATTTTAATGTGCTAATTGTGAAGTTGACTTCGTGAGGTAAGACAACGAACTTGGTAATACTCACTTGTGAGGTAAAATGTTTAGCCTTAAAATGAAAAGTTGAGTCTCTTTTAAAATGAATTATGTTGAGTCTCTTGAAAACTATGTGACTTTTATGATTTGGAATGCATAATTGTAGGCTAATTCTGGAAAGGTGAAAGCATGTTTAGCTAAGTGTCCATGTGTGTGCTTATAATTTGTGCTTAAAGAGAAGAAATTTCTGGAATGGATTCCTACTTTTTTGTGATGTACTTGGTGTGACTTACCATTTAGACTTCACTAAGAAGAAGAATATGCGCATGTCTTGGTTTTGAAGTTGAAAATTTCTCATTTTAAGAGGAAATTGACCTTGTGCTTGCTATGGTGTGAAACTCATGATACATGTAAGTTTGTTTAGGAGAAGAACATTCCTCCATGGACACCACTATGCATGGTTTGAATGAGTATGACCTTTATGGAACTAGGTCTATCTAATGAATATCTTTGTGATTTAACTAACGAAATTTATGAGCATTGAAGTATGAGTGCTTAAGTAACTTCGAGTATGGGTTATGATCTGCCTATGAGTAGCTTTTTCAAGATTTTGTTGTAATGAATCAAGATGTAATGATCATGTTTTTATTAGGATAATGATGTTCTTATATGTCCCTTTTTAAATCCATGTTTTTGCATGGTTGCCATTCTTAGTACATTCTTGTGCTAATCCCATTCTTCTATACTTTGTACACAAAGTGTAGGTTATGGATGCTGAAAGGATGTATTGGATGGTGGCGAGCTTGATAGATGATTCCCAAGCTCAATTAAAGGAATCCTTATGTTTAAGGATATCTTTCTTATATCTCTATTGTAAAGTCTTTAAATATTGTATAGTTTGTATTATGTCTGAAGGGCCGCGTCCCTAATGTACTCCAATGTTATTGAGTCTAAGATGGAAAGAGAGTTAGAGTCTATACATGTATTATGACTTATATTTTGTAAGTATATGAAGTAAAGTTAAGACTACCCCTCTTCTCGAAAGCTTCACGGGGACTACATTAGGACGACGGACGACCGCCCGTAGGGGGTTTACTGCACAAGGCCCCTGCAGAGGAAAGGCTTTATCCCAGGAGGTGCTATGAAAAGTTTTAAATTTTCCACTAAATTCGCTATGTCGATGCAGTGAATGATAACTATGAGCTTGTATAAGACCTCAGAGAGGTCAAGTACGCCATGTTACTTATAGTGGGTGCTCCCCGGTCGTGACAATAAACATTGGCACAATTACACAATATCATTCATATACTTCATATTGGCATAGACACTATTCATGTCAACACACCAAGAAACATTTATTGCATTTAAAGCACATCAATCATATTCATGTCATTACCTTACTTTAACCCAATGTAACCCTCTAGTAACACTTGTGCAATGCATTAATAGTTTCCCATTCTACTACCCACACTCAATTATTACATTAAGGTCACCAAGGTGAACATTCACATAACCTTCATTAACATCAAACACATATACATATACATAGAGTCATAGAATATAATGACAAAACAAACGTCATATATAACTCAGCATAATGCATGAACCTCATATAAAACACATACAAAAACCACATGCAAGTCAATACTATCAATAAAATCATTATAAAGCAATAGTCAACATTAACATTTTTGAAATTTATTTCATTAAGCAACATAAGACCTTACTCATAATCCCAATCTAAGCCTACTTGTGCAATGTACATGTGAAGTGCCATAAATTCACGCATACATAATAAACTCATAATAAGACCACAAGCATAGTTATTTATTTTATGCATAAATATGAAAACCATAGGAATCTACATAACATAAGAAGGACCCAACATCATACATATATAAGAAAAGACCATTATCATATAGCCAATAAGACCAACATTATGCATCTAATGTAAGACCTCAACATATATAAACAATATGACACATACTATGCATATTAATAAACAAGTAGGTAAATACCATAATGTTATGCATAAAAAACACATATACATATACATGTCCATAGAGAACACCTTCCTAGAACTCACATCAAGAGATACTTGTGTAATGCATAGGTAAAGTCCCATATCCTCACGTACACTAAGAAACATCCTTTAGCTTATCCTAGTTAGGGCTCATTACTCTAATTCCATTATTCATTTTACTTTGGGGAAATCCTAGCCTTAACCGACAATAAGACCAAGTCAGCTAAACATGGAATCCGATGTCAACCCATCTAGTAACACTTGTGAAATGCTTTAATAGTGTCCTATTCCATTACCCACACTCAATTATTAATTAAGGTCACCAAGGTGAACATTCGTAACCTTCATTAACATCAAACATATACATATACATTGAGTTATAATATTATATCATGAGAACACAAACGTCACATATAACTCAACATAATGCATGAACCTCATATAAAACACATAGAAAGACCACATGCAAGTCAATACAATCAATAACATAATGATAAAGCAATAGTCAACATTAACAAGTTCAAAATTTATTTCATTGAGCATCATAATACCTTACTCATAATCTCAATCTAAGCCTACTAGTGCAACGTACATGTGAACTGCCATAAACTCACACATACTTAATAAACTCATAATGAGACCACAAGCATAATTATTTACTTTATGTATAAAAAGGACAACCACAGTCAACTACATACATAAGAAGGACCTTCATTAAGACAAACATCATAATATTCAAGGAAAGACCTTTATTATATAGCTAATAAGACCAACATTACGAATCTAAAGTAAGACCTCATCATATAGACACAATAAGACTCATATTATGGATATTAATAAACAAGTAGGTCAATACCATAATGTTATGCATAAAAAGATATACATATACATGTACATATAGAACACCTTCCTAGAACTCACTTCAAGAGATACTTGTGCAATGCATAGGTAAAGTCCCATATCCTCTCCTACACTAAGCAACTTCCTTTAGTTTATCCTAGTTAGGGCTCATTACCCTAATTCCGTTGTTCATTTTACTTTAGGGAAATCCTAGCCTCAACAGACGATAAGACCATGTCAGCTAAACAAGGAATCCCTTGTCAACCCCTCACACCGAAAGGAGGGTATCCTACTTTTCCATGTAGAACATTACCATTATTTTAGAATATTAGGTCAATCCACTTGCTAGGTCCAATAGGGAAACATAGATTAGAAACTAGGAGATATATATTTAAACCCTCTTTATGACATTTGGCATTATAGTTTCCACCTCATGAGGACATTTTATAAAAAATCCTTCCTCACACGCAATATCGATTAAGCAGATCGAGTTGCAAATAGACCAAATACCTATGACTGTGACCACACGGCAATCGGGCACTCTTCGTAGCAACACTATCCAAAATCCAAAATATGATGCACACTGTATGGCAATTACTACTCGGGGTGGTAAGCAAGCCGTTAACCCACCTATGCCGTCTAATGAGGAAAAGGTGAGAAAGGATAATGATAAGGTGGTAGAGGGTAGTGGTGAAGCTGAAGATAACACTGGAGAAGATGCAGAAGTCCCTATAAAGGTAATTCCCATGCCTAGACCACCACCCCCCTTTCCTCAGAGATTAATGAAATAGACCGAGGATGGTAAATATCGGCTTTTTATAACAATTTTGAAGTAGCTTTCTATCAATGTCCCTTTGGTAGAAGCTCTAGAACAAATGTCCGGTTATGCATAGTTTATGAAAGATCTGGTTACAAAGAAAAGGTCGGTCACTTTCGAGGATGATGATAGAATGCAGCATTGTAGTGATATTGCTACAAGATCTCTCGTACAAAATAAAGAAGATCCGGGTGCGTTCACTATTCCTTGTACAGTCGGGTCATTACATTTTGCGAAAGTATTATGTGATCTAGGGGCAAGCATAAATCTCATGCCCCTCTCGATTTACAAAAAGTTGGGTTTGGGTGACCCAAAGCCCACTGGGATGCGGCTATTGATGGCTGATCGAACAGTGAAAAGGCCTATAGGGATACTCCGCGATGTGCTAGTAAAAGTGGAGTCGTTCATATTTCTGGCATATTTTGTTATTATTCATTGTGAAGTCGATTTTGAAGTGCTTATTATTCTTGGGAGACCATTCCTTGATACGGGTAGAGCCTTAGTTGATATGGAAAAGCGGCAGATGAAATTTTGGTTGAACAATGAAGAAGCTACCTTCAACATTTGTAGGTCCATGAGGCAGAGTGGTGAGTTCCAACCAGTATCTGCTATATCCCACAAATAAAAGATGAAGAAGGATAATGACCTAAAAACTGAAAAACGAGAGTTTATGGTTGGGGATTTGGTGCTTTTAGATAGTTCAAGGTTGCATTGGCTTCCGGGCAAGATCGATTCCAAACGGACTGGCCCTTACTTGATTACCCAATTATTCCCTCATGGAATAGTTGAGTTAAAAACCAAGGAGGGAGTGCGGTATAAGGTGAATAGAGAACGAATAAAACTCTATTTTGGGCATACTGAATCGATGAATGAAGTGATAGAGGCATACCATCTTGATGAAGGCTGAGTAATCAAGTGTCCTCAGGCGTGCCGCGACGTTAAATCAGGCGCTTGTTGGGAGGCAACCCAATACTTATAATTTTTTCTTTTTCTTTTTAGTAATGGTAGAATTTTCTACTAATGGGTTTTAAATTTGAGGAACATCACCAGAAAATTCTGCAAAAAATCACACTGCAGCAGTCACTGATGGATACAGCAACGAACCGTTGTGCCAGTGACGGACCGTCGCATGAATCCGCCGTGCCAGGTACGTTTTTCAGTTATTTTCAAACTAGGGCAGAAGCGAGGAACCAATGACGGACCGTCACATTTGTGATGGACCTTCGTCGGGGACTAGTCGCGTCATTTAATGAAGCGCACCGGACCCAACCCGGTTGGAGGTTTTTAAAAAGTTCAACATTTAAACCCCCACCCTTTCATTTCACCCCATTCCTTCACTCTTTATCCCATTTCCCTCCCTTTTCAACTTCCAAAGATCATTACCCCTCTCTTACAACCTATCATTTTCCCCAAATTCTCCAAATACCTAAAATTCATCATCTACTAGTCGGAGCTGCTGCTGTAGGTCTCTACTTAATCACCAAGTACCTTTCTCTCTTGTTTTTCTCAAATTCTCAGGTATTTGTCTCTAATTTCTACTTATTTATATTGCATTTGTGTTTATCAATTAGTAATATCTTAGTTCTTCTTGATAGGTTCATTCTTTAATAAAATTCTGTCTGACCTAGGTTGAAAAACCTTGAAATTGCCGTGTTAAAACTCTAGAAATAGGTGCTTTAGCATTGCTATTTTACTAGGTATTTGAGTTAGACAAATGTAGGTTAAAACACTACCAATTCGATTTGGGTCATAGGGGAAGAATGGGACATCCCCAGTTCGGTCACTGAGTTACAATACGAGACCCCGATGACGGACCGTCGTACCCACGACGGACCATCGTTGGGTCCGTTCCAACAACCCTAACACCCCACTGTCCAATTTTCTCCAAGTGTCCAGCAACGGCCACATGCGACGGACCGTCGTTACCACGATGGTCCGTCCTGCACAACCATTCTGGTTGTCAGAGATCTTATTCCTAAAGATCTCTCACTTTTTCCAACTGTCCTCCAATGGACACATGCGACGAACCGTTATTCCCACGACGGTCCACCCTGCACAACCGTTCTGGTTGTCAGAGACCCTGTTCCTAAGGGTTTCTCTCTCTATTGCTCTAAGTGTCCTCAAACGGACAGCTACGACGGACCGTCATACCCACGACGGTCCGTCCTGCATAACCATTATGACGGTCAGAGACCTCTCTCTTAAGCGTCTCCATACTTTTTCTAAGTTTTCTTTGACGGACACCTACGACGGACCGTCGTACCTGTGACGGTCCGTCCTGCATATACCGTCATACTTGTCAGAGACTCTCCTTCAGGGTTCTCCATATAAACAAAGCCTAAGTAAGACACGACAGACGCCATGACGGTCCGTCATACTCACGACGAGCCGTCACCTAGCCCGCCGTGTTTCACTGTTACTATAGAAATGTCATTACATTTTAATTTTTGTATTTATTTTGTGTGGTTTTGCTTGTCTTGTTTGCTCCTTCTAGTACTAATATTGATACTTTACAGGTACTATCTATTATGGCACCAAAAAGAGATCGAATCTACGCACGCGGGCGATCGATGTTTGTCGCCCCATCTGCCCGCCTAGTCATTGGCTCTGATGATGAGCGTGACCCCTAGTACGTGCCCTCGGGCACTTCCACCCCATCCTGTGCTGCACATGCTGCCAGAGCCACACCCTAAAAGGTGGTGGCCAGCGTAATCACTGCATCCCAGTCTGATGAAGAGCGCACACTGACCGGCACACCTTCTGGATCAGCAACTAATGAAGAAGGAGCATCTGGCTCCTTAGGAGTTTCATGGTAGGAGGAAGCCTCTGGATCTGCTGAGGTTCCCGCACCCGCCACTGCTGTAGAGACTGCCTCTTCTGCAGAGGCTGACAATTCGGAATCAAAACCCGGTTCACCAGCTCGTTCCCTCACCCCGGTTACTGACCATCCCAACCGGTGGTGTGTCGACGGGCAGTATCAAGTCTATTCCGCTGCAAAGTTCCTAAATGACAAAGGAGTTATGACTCGGACACTTACATTAGAGCGGCGGGTCCTTACGGGAAGTCTCTCGACGATGCCTGAGATCCACAATCTCTTCACCAGACATCGACTGTAGTGGAAAGCGCGTCCGTTGGGACGTTATAGTGAAAAATTGGTCCGAGAGTTCTACGCCTCCTACGTAGCGACTCTTAGATCACAGATAGAAAGGCGGGCTGTCCCCGCCAAGCAGGCCCCACTAGAGCAGGTCCGAGTACGTGGCGTTCAGGTTGATATCTCCCCTCCTGCCATCCGCCGGTATCTATAAGTCGGGAATGTTTATGCTAACCGGACCCCCTCACTGCCGAGTTTGACTACCGATGGCAGATTGTCAAAGATGGCCAATTCCTGCGCGAGCCATCCCTGAGAGAGACCGCCAAGAGGTGGATGGCCCTGCATTTGTCCGTTGATGGAGAGGGTGCTTACTGGGCGACCGAGCCGAAGGGACCATCAAGAAGGCCAACCTGACCTTCACTGCAATGTTTTTTTGGTTGATTGTTCGCTAGTGTGTTTCCCCCACAGCCGCTGATAATATAGTCACATGGGATCGAGCAGTACTGATGGCGGCTATGATATCCGGGTTTGAGGTGGATTTTGCTTGGCTTCTACAGGCAGTCATACACGAGAGGGCTTTTAAGGTCAAAACTACCTACCCTTTCCCGTGCATGATATTTTCTCTATGCAGGTCTGCTGGTGTGCCTATATGGCACGTGGATCAGCTCAAGACCCCGCTGGGCACAGTTGATATCGGCCTCATCAGGGATGAGGCCAATGAGTTGGCTCCACGTAGAGGGCCCAGTCCAGAGTTTCCTCCTCTTGTTGACAATCTGGCTGAGATGGTAGCACAGGCCCGCACAGCTATGCATGCGGCTTCCACTAACACTACCTCGGTCAAGTCTATCCCGGGTAGTAGCACTGCCCCGAGCTCCTCTCGCTCAGCCCCTTCTCCACTCTGGTCCTGCTTGCTAGGGTCCAGTAATTAGAGGCACAGATGGCTACACTTCTGCATCACATCCAGCCTTGGATGCAGAAGTCTATTGCTGAGGCAGAAGAGCGCTTGGAGCGGAGAATGGTCCAGTACACAGAGCGGAAGATTGCTGAGGTTCATCAGTTCTTGGACGCTTTTAAGTTGCGGGTGCTAAACCGTCCAGCCCCCCGGTGGATGTGTCGACTATTCAGGTTGCGGTCAACATTCATCGCGCAGATATTGATATGATCTTAGAGGCTAGGGTGCCTGAGTCTGAGGCCCCTTCTACAGAGCTTGCTGAAGACACAGTGATGGCGGCCCTATTCGCCACATCAGAGATTCCACCACCTCCCCCTCGAGAGCATGCCAAGAGGCGTAGGGGTCGAGAGGAGGATGAGGCGCGAGCACGGAAGAAGGAGCGCAGTGAGATGGAGGCTGCGAGGAGAGCTTCGCTTGCTGATGAGGAGGCTCGTCAGTCGAGAGCAGTAGAGTTAGCTGCTGGGGCGTCTAGCTCCATAAATGTGGAGATAGCGGGAGGCACTGCTGATACTGCTGTTGATGCTGAGGACACTACTGAGGGTGTCCATATTACAGAGGTAGTGGGTTCTGGGGAGCCGGACCCACCAGCTTGCTGATCGCCGGCGCTTTGCGCCCCAGGTTTGCTTCACCTACCACTCTTGTATTTCAATTTTTTTATGCATTGGGGACAATTGAATATCTTTTTGTTGGGGGTGGGGTAAATGGAAAGTGAGTGCTAGGGTGAAGTCTGAGTAGCCCGATTCACTATCCTCTTTTGGGGTTTTCTTGCCTGTGTTCTTTTTCCCATAGAGACTGATTACTTTTTCTGTTGAACCGGCATGTCTATATCTTGTGTACATAGTTTAATTCTGAAGCATGATGGCTAAAATGATATCCTGATAAAATTGAAAATGATGCATGACTAGGCATAGTACTTTATAAATGTGTGGCTCTAAGCGTGACATAGTGGTACACCTCTGCATGACCCTAAGTCTAAAAATCGAACTAGGTGTCTGATAATCTGGTAGATTAATGAGATGTCGAGTGAGTGTGAGGAAGATTATGATAGTCCACTATTTGTACTGAGCTAGAACTTGCCTGGTTAGTCCTGCTAAAAGTAAGCTGTAATAGGCAATTAGGAAAGGATCTAGGCCCTTATTCAATATAGCCCACTGTTTAGGCTAAATAAAAGAAAACCAAATGAAATTTATCCTTCTTTGATCCAAATGATTTAAGCTTAAACTAGACCTTTCTTTTTCACCCTAATTGATCTTTTCTGAGAATAATGTGTTGGCCCTGGTTCCTCCTTGGACATGTGCACCTCAGCTTATGCCAAAAGCATAAGTTGAGGGTGGCTAATGCAGTAAACAACCCTTTTTATGTCCCTGACCCAACTTCGGGTATTGTGTACTTTGACTCATGGCAATGCCATGAGTTGATGGTGGCTATTATGAGGAATGCTCTGGAAAGTGGGGTTGAAAGAACAAAGAGAGATAAAGAACAAAAGTAAAGTGATTCAAGAATTAGTTGAAAGAAAAGTAAAAATAAATAAATAAATAAATAAGTAAAATGTACAAGAAATACAAGCAAGAAAAGAAGAGAGTCACTTACAGAAATGAAGAAAGAAGGAAAAATTGCATGGTGAAAGAATATGAGAAACTGGGCAAAATAAAATGATAGAAAATGGTATGTTTAGCCGATATGTCAAGGAGGGCAAAAAGCACTAATGTATACCTGAATATACCCTACCTGACCCTGAGCCTATGTTACAAGCCAAGAAAGTCCTATCATGATCCTAAGAGTTGTATAGCGAACATAAAGAAGTGAAAATATGGGCAAGCTTATGGCGATATGTATGAATGAGTGTTAATTTGTTCTGAGAGTTAGTGTTGAAAAGTAATCCTTATACTCAAACTGGAATCATTGTGTAAAAAATGAGGATTTTGTTTTGATGTGAGGACACTAGTTGCAATACCTGAAATATTAGCACCTCGGTGAGAAGTTGAAGAGGATAGGTGTTAGTGCATGGTGAGTCTGTGTCATGGTCTGATGCCACATAATTCAAGCCTAATAGTGATAGCATGCATAAATATGATGAGATTGATCGGGGTTGATAGCCAAATGATTGCGAAAGATAAAACATGGATACTATTGTACAAAGATTTGGTGTTGAGTCATAGTGCGTCGCTTTTGGACAAACAACGAATTTAAGTTGAGCGTGTTGATATACCGTGGTTTCACGGTATTATTTATACTTTTTCCTTAAGTTTAGTGTGTCCAAAAGCCTTTTTGTGCTAATTTTTATATAAGTTTCTCCTTATTTGCAGGAAATCTGTCCAAATATGAATGCGGAGGTTTTTGAGCGAAGAAATGCAGAAGAGACCACCTACGGAGCTTGTGACGGTCCAGCATGATCGTGACAGTCCGTAGGTGACATCGTAGTGCAGCTGCTGAAGGAAGATGGGGAAATCTGACCAAGTGTGGGGCTACAGAGTGCGTAACAGACCGTCGTAGCCATGACGGTCCGTCCTGCAGGTTCGTCATGAAGATCAGAGAAGTAGTCCCAGTACCATATTCCAAGAGTTCAAGTGTTTTGGAACGGAGACCGTCGAAGGACCATTGTGCCTGTGACGATCCGTCATACCTGCCGTCGAGGGTAATGAAGAGAGCAGCAGAAGAAATTGTACAAGTATGGGACGACACAGTCCATGACGGTCCGTCGTGACCACGACGATCCGTCGCGAGGTCCGTCGATCCAGCCGCGTTTTTGACAGATTTCCAGCAAATAGAGTCATTATATAATTATGTTTTTTTTATAAATAGTTCGAAAAACCTCGTTTTTGAGGTTACACCCTTGAATATTATTAGACTCTTAATTATTTTTTAGACTCTTGAAGAGATTATTGATTATTTTGAGATTCTTGGATATTTTGAGACTTTTGTAATTGATTGTTGGTTACTTTTGCTGATTAATCAAGTGAACTTTCGGATTTTACTCTTTCTCATCGAAGTAAGTGCATGAATTCTTATATCACATCATTAAATATTGTAATTATGACTATGGGTAACTAAACTCCATAACTAGGGTTGTGGGAACCATAGTAAAATAATGAGGTAAAACTTAACTAAAATAACTATTTTAGAATAGTGTCTTTTATGTATTGATAATTCTTTCGCTTAGAAGTCTTTTTAACGGATGACCAATGTTTGAACTCGCCTTAATGCTACTTGCCGGACAAAGGAGGTAGATAATAGGAAGAGAATCATCAACATAGATTTAGTGTATACTATCAAATAGGCTAGTATTGATTGGTACGAGGTAATAACTTAGTAAAATATCGAATAGGATGCGTAATATGAGGTAAAGATAAGGGTTAGTATAGCAACACAAGTAGCCGGACCAAGGTGTGGAGTGAAATTTTCTAGATGCCAGACCAAGGATTTAGAAATACATAACCTATCACTTTGCATGCAAGATACTAGGAAAGAATTGTTTTAAATAGAATTATCAAGTTATGAACCTGTGGGGAATACGTAAACCCTAGTTACTTTCATTAATTTATTAAGCTCCAACATTTGAAGTTGTTAGTTGTCTCTTTCAATTTCGCTAGTTATTTTTGTTTATTTAGAAATAGAAAAAAAACCCTTTAATATTTTTGCCTTCCAAGGAAGTATTTGACTGAACAATAGTAATAATAGATTGAAGTTAAGTCTAAACTATTTTCCTCGTGGGAACTATCCTAACCTCACTAGTTGGGTTATTTACTTGACACGACCGCTTTACTTCTTATTTGAGAAGTAAGTTTGAGCGTATCACCACCCTCAAAGAATCACAATACACATTCATACATAGACCAGACTAAAAATTATAACATAGGAGACAAGATATCTTCAACATTGAATCCAAGACTCCTAGCATTGGTTAAGATCATACATTTATTTAGGGGGACATAGAAATGGTTCTTAACATTAGCACTTGATCATTGATAATCATACGGACCAATACTAACCCTAACATTCTAATTCACATGAAGAAGACATCATCAGTACACCTATAACATAATACTAAATTAAGAAACTAGGCATAATACATCATAAATGTTTTCCTCATAACCACACTGCGTAATTCACAAACATGCTTTCAAAAATATCATCATTCCACATATAGAATGACAAGAAAGTAAACACCGCCACCATAAGTGGACCATGCTACACAATGCTATTCAAGACCAATTCTACTACCACTTAAATACAAAATAGGAGGAACAGGGAAACCATACCAATACTATAAGGTTTGATCATCATTTATCAATTATAAATAATTGATAAGCAAACCATAAGGAAAGCACTAGCTATTGATACATTAACATAATAAAAATCACAATCTAACAACATCTTCTACCCATATTATACGGTAAATTGAGAATTTAGAAGGATCATGAGTTCTTCGTGAAATTGCATGGAAATTTAACTTTAAAACAGTTTATAATCATCAATTTATTATAATTATGATTTTGAAATCATTTTGAAAAAGAACCCATGGCAAGATTGAAGGATGGACAATTTGATCATGAAATCTCTTTGAAACTCCTTAGATGAATAGATAACTAAGGATAAAGGATTACTATACATTACTACATGAGAAACCAAAAAAAAGTTGGAGAAGAAACCATGAAAATCCAGCCCTGTCTTGATCCTTGAGTTTTCCCTCCAAAGGAGGTTTGAGAGAATTTGGAAGAGAAGAGAGTTTTTGGATTTTGATTTCTTATTGGGTGTTGGGGTTTTGACTTGGGAAAGGGGTTAAACAAGTTCTAAAAACAGTTTATAACTGACTCTCAAAGTTACCAAAAAAACCCATACTTATTTGAACTTTTTGGCACGTAAAACTAGACTGTAAAACGATACAACCGAATATTGGAATTGTCTGCGCTTCGTGGAGGCAGCCCCTAATTTTTCCTCACATAATTTGTGAGGCAGTAAGCCTCATGTTGCTTGCACGATGCACAATCACTCCAATTTCCATGAGTGAGTCGGGTGAGTGGCCCTACTTCTTGCAACTACACGCTGCCTTGGGAAGCTTCCTTGTCCAACTTTTGGGTCCTTCTCGGGGGCCCTTATTGTGGTCCTCAGGAACCGCACCCAAACTTTTTGACTCTTAACATGTCTAATAAGATACTAGGGTCACCACTACTGTTTAAACCTAGAAAAAACACATAAAAACAAGGCAAACATGCCGGAAACACTAGCACACTTAAAGTCTAACTTTTGAACGTCTTGATCGTTCATGGACGTTTGACCTCCAACCCATTTCAAATCAACTTTACAAGCTGTAAAATACTTTATCAAAAAGTAATTAACCTTTTTAGGAACATGTGAGGCTCTATTTACCTTATTTCATTTTGATTGTCTTACATGTGTGTACACTCTTGTGGAAAGGAACCCCAAGAGTCTAAGAATCCACACGTTGATGAAGACTTTACCATGAATTTGAGTGGAAAACTTGGCGAATTCATCTTCTTATTAAAGCTTCAAGGTTCATCAATGGATGTTTGGGTTGAGAGAGTGATTAGAGAGAACTGAGAGCAATTAAGTTTTCAATTTGGGGATTTGATTTGTATGGGTAAAAGTGAGGCAAAATAGAGTTAAAATCAATATATAACTATCCTCTTGAATACCCAAAACACCCTCACTTAGTTGGACATTTTTATGAGGTCAAACTTGACATTTATTTTTAAGAGTTTTCCGGGTATGACCCCACATAGGACCCACGAGGGGCCCTAGAAGAGAACCCCATCCCTTTGGCCAGAAGGTGTCAAGCAGTGACAAACGACGGCCATAAGATACACACTGTTTGTCAAACTACGGCCCCTATACCTTGGGCGTCGATTGGCCCTGTAAGGTCTGCAAGACCTGCACAATAGAAAGCACCATCACCAATCTATGGACCCCACCAATGGGGCATCGATGGGCAAACAGTTACTATGTGTGGGCTCGTTGGTGGTGCTGCCAAAAGCTACAATTTTTCTGCCTTAACTTGCGGTGTTTGGTAAAATCACCCCAAGGTTTTTAGGTATATTAAGGTGTTCCAAATACTAAGACCTAACTTTAGACATCATTTACTAAAATCCAAAACCCCTCTCTTTTGAAAAACTCTCTCAAACCTCTGTAGAAGCTAGAACTCAAGAAGGAGCTATGAAGGCTGTTGGTGGACGTTTCCTCATCAAAGAAGCAGTGGAGTTTCTTTTAGTTGAGTTATGGTATTCATCCTTGAACTCTCTTCTATTCAAGGTGGCCTTTCTAATGAGTTTTAAAAAAGGGTTTGCAACCCTAACATCTTTTATCTTTAACTCTGAATATGGTTGTTGCATGAAAACGTTTTAAATTATTCAAATATGATGTTTCTAATGTTAGTTGTTTATTTTAAATGCGAGAGCTTCAATGAAAACACGTTAAAGATTTTTATAAATTTTTCATATAAAGAATAGGTTAAATGAACATTGTTTTGAAGTCTTTGAGCTTTGGTTTCCTTGTGTTTATATTATTGTTTAGACACTACCTCAAGGTCTATATTATGATGAAAGGTTTAGTAAAATATTATAGGTGATGGAATCTTGGATAAAGGGTAAGTTTGTTATGTTGCTTAGCTTTATTATGAAGTACTCTTGAGTGGTATGATACACCTTCTTTGTGGCGGTGTTTACTTGATGAATTTGGATATACATGATATGTATTGTAAGTGTGGCTTGAAACCTAATATGTTTTATGAAGTAATAATGAAGATGGTTCTTGTAATGTGTATTATGAATCTTGAACTATATGAATGTAAAGTTACTTGTGTATTGTGAAAGCGGCCAAGATGGCATATTTTGTGAAGTAAGATGATTATGATGTTATTCTTGTCAATGTGACATATGATGTTTATTATGAGAAGTATGATAGAAATTATGTCTAAGTTAATTATATTACTAAGTGAAGCATGTTAAAGTCTGTAATGTGATGAATAAAGGTCTAAGTATGTATAGAATTGAATATAAATTAAATGATGCAATTGTGCAAGGTGTGCTCAGATGTACACACACATACATACACTTTGAATGAAATGAAATGAATAAAGTTATGTGACTGAAAAGGGGAGTTTTTGGGTGAACTCTCTTCGTGAGTTGAGATGAAATGTTTATAGAAATCTCATTATCATCCATGAGCTTTATAAGATAGGTAGGAGGATGGAAACCCTTCGTGAGTTGAGATGTGGGGTCCACTAGTTATCCTTAACCTACAATGTAAAATGTTGAGAATTCGTGGGGAGAATGCCTAGCACCGAGAGGATATGAAGAAGAGATGGTTACACTTCGTGAGTAGAGATATTGTATTCTAATGTACCTCTTGAGATGAGTACTCCTCATTAGTAGAGAATGAGTTACATAGTAGCAATATCCTTATCCCTTAAGTATGTGCCCGCATAAGTGTAGCCATTAGAAAATCCATGTAAAAGCTAAGAGAATGATCTTACCCTAGGCAAGTGGTAATCCTTCATCCGATAGGGGCAGTATCGGGATTCCATGTCTAGCTGTCATGGTCTATGTCGATTACGCTAACACAAAAAAAACAATGAATGAACTTTGTTTTCTAAAAGAACGTACTACTTAAGGTAGGTGGTGGAATGAGACACCATCTATCCATTGCACTAAGTAGACATTCCGAAAGAGGAGTCTTGGTGTGTTTTACATGAACTGTATGAACTAAGTCTCCTAAAAGAATGTAAAGATTACGGTAGGTGGTGGTATGGGACGCTATCTATACGTTTCACTAAATACACCTCCCGAAAGGGTAGTCATTGTGTGTCTTATATAAATTGAATGACCTAAGTCTTCTAAATAGTGTACTACTTAGGGTAGGTGGTGGAATGGTAGGTCTTCTAATCATTGCACTAAGTAGGCATTCCGAAAGGGAAGTCTTGGTGTGTTGTTTGAGTTTTCTTCTTATGTCTTGTCATTGATTGGGGACTTGTTCTTCCGACGCGAGTAAGCCTAAAAGGGGCAGTCTTTGGGACCACCTAGGTGTGTATTGAATGAGGTATATGTAAGACTCCGAAAAGGACTTATGTGAAGTAGATCCTAACATATTTTTCATTATGGTGTAAGGTCCTAAATAGTTCTATTATATGGTATAGAGGCAGTGTCTAAGAGTTTAGGTGAACTGGAAGTCAAACGTCAAGGGACGATCAAAACGTTTGACGACTAAGTCAGC
Source organism: Solanum pennellii (assembly GCF_001406875.1). Taxonomy (NCBI): domain Eukaryota; kingdom Viridiplantae; phylum Streptophyta; class Magnoliopsida; order Solanales; family Solanaceae; genus Solanum; species Solanum pennellii. The sequence goes on along the minus strand of NC_028642.1, from coordinate 16,237,951 downwards.
TATGTGCCTCATATGTTTTTCTATGTAATTATATATGATTCATGAGGTTATAAGGTCTTAAAATTATTAAATATTATGTATATAGGCAGTTTTTCGAGTTTCATGAAGTTTGGAGGTCAAACGTCCATGACGTTCCAAAGATGTACTTTGGAATGACATTGTGTTTCTAAGCATGTTTCAATGAGATTTACGTCTTTTTTTGGATGAAATTCATGTGAGAGGTGATAAAATCGTATGCAATCATGTTTGGGCTTGAAACGTCTACGAAAACATCCCCAACGACTATCAAAGGGTCCTTGAGGAAGGACCCAAAAGTAATGCCCAAGACTGTTCAAGGCAGCCCCAAGACTGTTCAAGGCTCGTGGGCCAGTCGATGCCCTGTCGATGGGTGCCGTTGGTAGGTACTTAGGCTGGGGAGTTAAGGTAACCATGTAGAGCCTCCGAACACAACAACGAAAGGACAGGACGGTCCTTTTTATGGACAAACGGTCCGTCGATGGGCACTATCCTACGCACAGCTTCACTGTTAAGTGAGGGTGAATTTTGAATTACACCCCACTTACAAATAAGAGTATTGGAGGTTATTTAAGGGTATTTTGGTATTTTAAATGTGTTTATAAGACTAAAAAAATAAGATTATTTCATTATTCCAAATATAAAACCCATACCCCTTAATATTCTCTATAGAACTCCATTGGAGTCAAAACTCAAGGAAGGGCTTGGAGTGACGAGTTTAGTGGAGATTATTTATCAAAGTGTAGAAATAGATTCATGAAGGTATGTATTTTTATCCTTGATACTCTATTCATCAAGGATCCACACTCTCAAGAAGTTTTCTAAATTTTCAAAGTTGAATAGTCCAATTTCATGTTTATACAATGGGTTCTTACATCAATTTTTCTTAATTGTTTCTTATGGATTAAATTATTATTGTATTAACTATTTCAATCAAAAATAACATATGAATTCATCAATTGGATGAACCCTAGTTTTTGACTAAGTTATTGATTACTTGATATTGAGCTAATGTTGATGAATTTTGGTGTAGATTTCTATAGTCTCTCTAATGATGTAATAATTGTAGTAGTTTGATATCTAGGTTGTACTGGACTGATGAATATATAGTAATTTGACATAGTTTCATTAATATTGCTATAATTATGTTGAATTGTTAGTTATGCCCATAAGTAAGGACCTTGCGAAATCGAATGTGATGATTTGACTTTGGATTGATGTGTTGAGGATGTTGAGGTGGTAAGCTTCCCTATTTCCTTTATTTTATGTTAATTTGATTTCAATTATGTTTTGATTGGTATTGTCCTCTAAAGGTGGCGTTGTTATGTGATTTACTTGCTATTGGTGTGACCTTATTGGCGTTACTCTATGTAATATGATGATCATGGCCTTGTCGGCCCTGCTTAAAGTAATGTGGCTATTTGTGTAGTTGATTATTTTGTGTATGATGATATCTATCTACATGAAGAATGTGAAAGTATGTGTGTTCTTCTATTAATGCTAGTTAGGTGATCATGTTAGACTATGACTTTGACCTTGTGTGTATAGTCTTAGGGTTCAGTCTTGGTTATTCCTACTTGAATATATAAGTCTATGATATTCATATTGATGATGTTATGATAGTGTATAGGATGACATAAAGATGATAATAATTACTTCTATGTACTTCTAGAATGACATGTAATGTGTACTAAAGTGAAGTATGTGTTGTTTTGTCTTGTTTGGCTTTTGTCCCTTGCTTGATGTATGTATGAGTGTGAATATGTATGTCTTGACTTAGTATGATAAAGTCTCTTAGTCTTGAATGTGTGACATGTGACCTTAAATGAAGTTAGGAGGGTCTTTTATGTGAAACCCTGAACCTAATGGTAAGGTTATGAATGTTGAAGTCCTAAACCATAATGGTATCCTTCAAGTTAAAGGAATGATGGATTTAAGGTTGATTGGATGGAACATAATCATATCAAACCTTAGGAAAGTAATCTTGAGCTTCTTGTCTCCATTGTAAGGTAACTCTAAAGGACCTCTTTTGTAGGGTAAACGTGATTGGATTATGAACTTATTCTGAAACCCTTTTGTATAAACATTAAGTGTAAATTACGCTATAAGAAAGAAGTCTAGAACCGAGTGAGTATGCTAAGGCAAGTAGTTCTAGTTAAAGAACGAGACTAAATTACAAAGTATGCCCTTCATAATCCTTATCCATATTCCTATATGGGATGTGTCTAAGTTGTACCATTGCCAAGTAGAACACCCTCATTGGAGTAGGTTAGAAATTCCGATTCCATGTCTTGCTATCATGGTCTATGTAGGTTATTGCCGATTATCATCATATGGAATACCTATTACCATTAGAGAAGTTCTATGAAGTTTAGGTGGTGGTATGGGACGCTATCTAGACATTGCACAATAGGCATTGAAGGTGTTACTTGGAGTTCCTACGTCTTGTCCAAGACCATTACTTCAATGTCGTTTATTTGTTGAGTGTCTCCTAAATGAACTAGTGAATTTAATGACTTAAGTTAAGAAAGTATGTTAAATGAATATGTACTTATCTAGAGTAGTTAAGGGTCGTCTGGTTAAAGTGTAAAGGGGGAATATGAACGGTCACTTCATATCGTACCTAGATGAGTCTAAAGAATAACTTTAGTTAGGGAAAATGGTTAGTTATTTGGACATGATCTAAGCCTTAGGTAGTCTTAAGGATTAGTTAGGTAATATATAAGAGGTCAATCATGGATGTTATCGTATTGATTTACTTAAGTAGGTCTTTTCATAGCCTTTGGAAGGAGAATTGTATGCTATGTATATATTGATGTCTTGTAAGTGTGTATATGACTCATTATGAGTAGTCTAGAGGATCATGTAGGCATACCTAGAGATGTTGTATGCGCGGTCTCTCTTTGTGTTGCTTAGGTTAGTCATAGGATAGTTTTTAGTGAGAGAACTACGTGCTAGAAAGTGTCTAAATAATAATAAGACATTTCACCGTACAGTCACGGGACTTCACTGTAACAGTGAATGGAGTTACTGTAAAGTGACTCTATAAATATGATAATTGGTTTAAATTTATCTTATGCGTTTCTAATTTGTTAAATGTTGTTCTTTTGATTAAAATATGATTTTTATATCAAAGTATGCATATTTCTAATAAATGTCCGTTTTGTTGATTTTCATGCATAATACCATATTTAAAACATGTGGTTGTACTAATACATGTTGTTGGTAGCTGAGGAGCATTTGTGAAGTGAAGACTTGGATCGTAGCATCGTCCAAAAGAAGTCGAATTATGTCCTCATTTGATTCGAGCGCATAGATATCTTATATGTTACCATTTGAATAATTGTAATAGAATAAGTATTTCTATATTTTAATATATGGGCCATGCCTCAAGTATTCTCGTGTCTTAAGTTTTATGAGATTGAGACTTATTATTCCCTATGAATTTATATGAACGAGTTTTAAAAGACTATGATATCATTTGTGAAAAGTTTTAATTCCGCACTAATTTTCATTATGTTTATGCGATGAATGTTATGGAAGGGCTAGTACAAAATCTCCGAGAGGTCAAGTACTCCGGTTGCAATCCGAGACTTCCCCTAACTTCTAGGATATGGTTTCCGGATGTGACAGTTTACAAGAGTTCCTTTCATGCCTTTTCTTGGTGAGTCTTATGATAACCTTAGATAGGGAAACTCCTATAGAAATGAGTTCACTTACTCTTAGCTTGACTTTGGGGGTTCAATGATTTTGGAATAGAGGGATTCACTGTATTATTAAAAGTGTTCACTGTAACTTTTGAATACTTCACTGTAAAATGGTTCTTTTTGCTAAAATTATGGAAATCCTACTATAATTTGCTTAAAAGTGTACTTATGCTAAATTGTCCCTTTTTGCATGTTTTTGCATGCCATACTTAATATATTATTTGTACTAAACCCATACTTTTCTATACTCTGCAAGTGTAGGTTTGGAAGCAAGGTTGAAGTTAGAAGACAAGATTGGGGAAGACTCTGTCAAGACTAAGTATGTCTTCATATATTCAAGGGCGTAGTTCTATTTCTTAGTTTCTTATTTAAGGCATATATGTATTTTTTCCTTAAAATTAAAGGGTCGTGTAGCTAAGATATTTTGTCGTGTCTTTAATTAAGCTTGTGACTATGAGATTTTCTTAGTATTTAAGAAAGAATTCATGTATATATTAAATGTAATGAAAAGTTTTAATTCTGCACTATTTTTCATATCTCATGCGACGAATAATTGTTTAAGGGATGGTACAAGACACCAAAGGGTAAAATAGGCGTTGTGACGATCCAAGTGTTCTCCCTAACTTCTAGTGGGTACTTGCGAGTCGTTATACACTTGGTATCAGAGCATAGGTTTATGGGTAATAATTTAGGGTCTAAAGTCTCGTAAGCCACGTCTAATATAGTCTTTTTTTGTGTAAGTCGCGACACATCCATTGATGAGAGGCTATGGGACGATGGAGTTTCAATATCTTCATTAATCTTGTATCGTGCCATAGAACTTAACTCCATAAGATTTGTCTCTTCTTATCCTTTGCCCGGTGGTTTTCTAGGTGTGATTGCTTGGAAAGGGAGATGTTTCTATGTTTGAGGGAGATAGAAGCTGAGTTTTCATGTTATGATGGTTTTGTGCCTACAAGAGTAAATGTGAAGTTTAGTTTTGAGGATTGTGATGTGATGCTATTTATGGCTACGTGTGACTTAGGAGGTTGGGATTATTATTATGAGAAATTGTACGATGATGTACTTCTAAACATGCTAAGGGTTAAATGGTTGAACGAAGTCCTTTTTGTGGAAACTGAGTTATCTTATGATTGTGTTTAATGATAGTAAAAACACTAAGGTGTAAATTTGAGAAGTGTTGAAAGAATGTGCTAATGTTTTAAGAATGACGTATTTTTCATTTCATGAGGTTGAGCTATGAGGTGACTTTCAGTTAAATGAGTTTATGTTTAAGAGAGTTTATTTAAGATTGATTCCTAAGAGAAGAGTGTTATGAATGAGTTGCAAGGTGATATTTACTCTTGAGGTGCATGAGTTAAGAGTAGTGTGAGTTCCTACCTTGTGAAAACTCTAGGGGTACTTCGAGGTATAAGATCTTGAAGATGGCTTTACCCCATGTTAGGGGGAATGAGTTTAGTAGAAGGTAGTTGATATACTTTTCTTTTCTTTTATCCGTAGTCAAGGTTTAGACCGAAATCCTTGATAGTTTGGTGATGTTAAAGATTTTTTTAATTTTAGAAGGAGTTGCATTTCTCTTTATGTTATGAGTGCCTTTTATGGTATAATGTTTTGTCAGATCATTATGAGATTATGGTCTGATGTACCGTGATTTCACGGTACTTTCATCACTTTTTCCTAAAGTTGAGTGTGTGTCTAAGGACTTTTTGGAGTTGTTATAATGTATTTTTCTCTTTGTTTGCAAGAAAACTGTCCATAATGAAAACGCAGAAGAATTGTGATGAAATTACATAAGTGATGACCTACGGAGCCATCGATGGTCCGTTGACCCCTCGATGGTTCGTAGTTGGTAACCATCGTCAGAAGAAAAATACTGCTGAAGGAAGATCGGGGAATTCTTAACAAGTTTGGGCTATGGAAGCTATCTTCAGACTATCATCTCCACGACGGACTGCCCTGCACATCCGTCATTGCTAACAGAGAGTATCCCTAGTATCCGTCTTGAAACGATTCTAAATATGGAGAAACGGAAGCCATCGATGGACCATCGTGAACTCAACGGAACGTCATCCTTGTCCGACGCTGGTAACAGTGAGTTGGAGAAGAAAGAAGCTAAAAAATATTCTAATAGTGGAACGACGGGATGCCTCGACGGTCAGTGGTGGCCACGATGTTCTGTCGGTCTAGTCATCGGCTCAGACGTGTTTTTGGGCAGATTTTCCTTTAATATATTTCCTTTTTATGTTAGGACTTCTTTATTATAAATAATGGTAAAAACCTCGTTTAGAGGTTACTCTTGGTTAAAATAACAAATCTAGAATAGTGTCTTGCAGGTATTGATAATTCTTTCGTTTAGAACTCTTTTTAACAATTTAACGCATTAGAACTCGCCTTCTTGCTTCTTTACGTACCAAGGAGATAGATAATAAGCAAAGAATTAATCAACATAGATTTAGTATACACTATCTAATAGGCTAGTGTCGATTGTTGTGAAGTAACAACTAAGCCATACATCGATTATGATGCTTAATATTGGGTAAAGGTAAGGTTAAGTAAAGCATACACACGTAGCAAGACAAAGGTGCGGAGTGAAATTACCTACTTGCCGGACCAAGAAATTAAGGATACAAAACTTACCACTTAGCATGCAAGATACTAGGAGAGGATTGTTATAACTAGAATTACCGCTTTATGAACCTCTGGAGAACATTTATGCCCTAGTTACTCTCATCACTTGATAAATATCAAAGATTCATACTTTCTACTTGTTTAATTACAAATATTCAATTACTTTTGTTATTTAAACCCCCCCCTTTTTATTACCTGTTTTAGGAAAGAACTTGATTAAATAGAAGTTGTTGTAGATTAAAGTTAAATCTAAATCATTTTCCTCGTGGGATCGACCCCAACCTTATTGTTGTGTTCTTTACTTCATACGACCGCTTATACTTCTTTTCGAGAAGTAAATTTGAGCATATCAAATTTTGGCAACGCTGTCGGGGAAAGTGGCTTTTAGATTAACTTTAAACATTACCAAAGTTCAGTAAAAAATTTCCTAATTTTACTTATTCTCTTTGTTTTTGTCTATCTCAGGTCTAGAGTCAGTGTATGACAAGTACACGGACTCGAGGAGAACCAATACTTCCACTTGATCAAGAATTAAACTGCTCACTTTGCAGAATGAATATTCAAAAAAATCCTACTTATACCAATGATGAGATCAACCCTCAATTTCTCCCGCCGGTTGATGCTCATAATTGAATGGTTGTTGATAACCCTGGCGAAGATAATCTGAGGAGGAAACCTCCCGCCCCACGCCCTCAAAATTATTATAGGGGAAATGTTAACATCGCTGACTCTGATGGGGCACTTGTCCTACCTCCTCTACCACAGGGTCATACTTTTGTTGTAACTAGTAGTCTGATGCAAATTCTCATAGCTTGAGGTTTGTTTTTGGGAATATCTTCTGAGGACCCACATGCTCACATCGCCAAAGTGAGGTCGGTGTGTAAGAGTTGTGTGGGGATTTCTTGTTTGAAAATGAACGTCATTGGGTTAAGAGTGTTCCCTCTCTCACTGACAGGAGAGATTGCTATATGGTTTACCGAGCTCCCCAATAACTCAATCTATACTTGAAATCTACTGAAGGATCTATTCTTAGCACGTTAGTAGTAGTGTCTAAGAAGTTAAACCACAAAGATAGGGTGAACAACTTTGTGGAACTGCCGGGAGAATCAGTGAGCAATTCTTAGGATAGGTTCACCTCGTTCTTGAGTAGTGTCCCTAATCACCGCATCAATGATGAGTCATTGAAAGAGAACTTCTATCGGGGACAAGATGATAATAATAAAGTTGTACTGCATACGATATTGGGTGCTTCTTATGGGGAGTGTCCTTATGCCAAGATCGTTTAGAAGTTAGAGAAAATCTCCCAAAATAATAAAGCTTGGAGAACTAGGAACTTAGATACTGGGAGAAACACATTTGCAGTGCAATTCACACACAACCCAGCCACAGATGAGATTCGTGAAGAAATGGCTTATATGAGAACTGATGTTAGGTTGGTGTTGAAACACGTCACTAGGGAGTAGTAAAGTTAAATGTGGTGAATTACTTGTCTAAACCACCACTGCCAACTGATGAGTATTAATATGAGGAGGACTCTTATGCGGTAAATGAGCTGACGGGGGGTCACCGACCAAAACCCCAAGGCTCCAATCAGGAGAATTGGCGCCAAGGTCAAGAAAATCAAGGTCGGAACTATGTTAAATACAACTGAGAGGTTCATTATGTCCGAGATAGGAATTACAGCCATAACAACAACTTAAACCGGGGTAACTATTGTAACAGAAATGATAGGAGTGGGCCCTATGCTCCACCTTTAAATTGTGAAGTTGGTCCTAGGAATGTGGAGGTAGTATGGCGCTAGTAGAGGATATGTTGTAGAAAATGATGAGGAGGTTAGATGCTAGTTTTATGCTCACTAAATATATGAGGAGTGACTTAGCAAGTATTGTTCAAAAAGATGGTGCACATGCAATCTCGATCAAGCATCTTGAGTTGCAAATGGCCCAATTGTCTTCGACTATGAACCCACACCAACCAGGCACTCTTCCTAACATTACTGTCCAAAATGCGGAAAAAATTATGGACATTGTATGGCTATCACAACTCAAGGTGATCAGCAAACCATTCACCCACCGATGCCGTCTGGTGTACAAAATGTGATAAGAGGTGATGATGAGGTAGTGGAGGTTAGTAGTGAGTTAGGAGACAAAATGTGTAAGGAAGCTGAGGTACCCCAAAAGGTGACCCCCATACCTAGACTAGCACATCCATTCCAACAGAGTTTAGTGAAAAAGACCGAGGATGGTAAATACCGGCGTTTTATCAGTATGCTCAAACAGCTTTCCATCAATGTCCCTTTCATAGAAGCTCTTGAACAAATGCCCGGTTGTGCCAAGTTCATGAAAGATATGATCACTAAGAAAGATCTTTCAATTTTTAGGATGCTGATACAATGCAGCATTGTAGTTCTATTGCTACAAGGTGTCTAGTGCAAAAGAAAGAAGATACGGGTGACTTAACTATTACATGTACAATCGGGTTATTACACTTTGCGAAAGCATTATGTGATCTTGGGGCAAGCATAAATCTCATGCCTCTCTCTATTTACAAGAAGTTGGGTTTGGATCAACCAAAGCCCACTGCGATGCGGCTACTAATGATCGATCGAATGGTGAAGAGGCCTATTGGGATACGCCACGATGTGTTAGTAAAGCTGGATTCATTCGTATTTCCGGCCGATTTTGTGATTCTGGATAGTGAGGTTGATTTTGAGGTGCCTATTATTCTTTGGAGGCTATTCCTTAATACGGGTAGAGCCTTGTTTGATATGAAGAAAGGGGAAGTAAAAATTCATTTGAACAATAAAGAAGTGACTTTAAATATTTGTAGGTCCATGAGGTAGAGTGGTGAGATCTAATCGGTATCGGCCATATCTTACAGGTTTTAAAAGTCATCTGAGGTACAAATAGAAGTGCGTCTAGGTGTAGAAGCACTAGTGGACGTGATTATGAATTTTGATAGTGACTGCATTGAAGAGTGTGGGTCATTGGTTGTGGCACCTGATCGAGGTGATGTTCAGTTTAAACCAAAGAAGTTTCAGTTAGATATGAAGCATCGCAAGCCTCCACCCGTGAAACTATCTAAAGAGGACGCCGCAAAGTGAACGTAAGGCTCTACCACCTCATCTAAGGTATGTATTCTTTGGAAAAGGTGGTAGTTTGCCGGTAATTATTGCATTAGATTTGAATGTGCATCAAGTTGAGATTTTTGTGGAGGTGTTAAAAAGGTTCAAACGACATATAGGGTGGACTATTGCGGATATTATTGGTATCCCTCCTGGGATTCATTCACATACAATCCAACTCATGCCCAATCATAAGCCAAGTATTGAGCATAATAGACGTTTAAATCCACCTATGCAAAAGGTGGTGAAGAAGGAAATTTTCAAGTGGTTGGATGCTGGAGGTATATATCCAATCACCGATAGTGGTTGGGTATGCCCTGTTCAATGTGTTCTAAGAAAGGGGGAAATACTGTGGTCCCCAATGAGAAATTTGAGTTTTTCAAGTGACACCGGTGACTGGATGGAGGGTGTGTATGGTTTACCGGAAATTAAATGCAGCGACCGAGAAATACCATTTTCCTATGCCCTTCATGATCAGATGTTTGATAGACTTGCAAGAAAGGTCTTGTACTATTTTCATGATGGTTATTCAGGTTATAATCAGATTTCTATTGCACCGGAAGATCAAGATAAAACCACTTTTACTTGTCCTTATGGAACCTTCGCGTTCAAGAGAATACTGTTTGGGTATGTAATGCACCGGCCACGTTTCAGAGATGTATGATGTCGATATTCTCAGATATGGTGGAGGACACTATTGAGGTGTTTATGGATGATTTTTCAATGGTTGGTAACTCCTTTGAGCGGTGTTTGATTCATTTTTCCGAGGTTCTTAAGAGGAGTGAATATTGCTACCTTGTGCTAAATTGGAAAAAATGTCACTTCATGGTGAAAGAACGTAATGTTTTAGGTCATCTCATTTCAGAGAAGAGTATAGAGGTTGATCAAGCTAAATTTGAGGTGATAGAGAGACATCCTCCACCTATCTCTGTAAAAGGTGTTAGAAGTTTTCTTGGGCATGCAGGCTTTTACCGGAGGTTCATCAAAGATTTTTCAAAGATTGCCATCCATTGTGCAAGTTGCTTAAGAAAGAGTGTAAGTATTATTTTCATAAATCCTTTCTTAAGGCATTTGGTGAGTTGAAGGAAAAGTTGGTGTCTACACCTATAATCCTTTCTCCGAATTGAAGCAAGCCATTTGGGGTGATGTGTGATGCGAGTGGGGTTGCTCATGGTGTAGTATTGGGACAAAGAAGTTACAAAATCCTTCATCCCATTTTCTATGCTAGTAAATCCCTTAGTGAATCCCAAAAGAACTACACTATGACTGAAAAAGAGATCCGTGCAATAGTCTTTCCTTTCAAGAAATTTCGTTCCTATTTGCTTGGCACGAGTATTATAGTGCATACCGATCATTCTGCTTTAAGATATTTGATGTCAAAGAAGGATACAAAACTGAGGTTGATTTGTTGGGTATTACTATTGCAAGAAATTGAATTTGAAGTCAAGAATAGAAAAGGGACCGAAAATCAAGTTGTGATCACTTGTCCCGATTAGAAGATGAAGCAATGATGGAGTTACGTGAAAAGGCTGAAATTGATGATACTTTTACTGATGAGCATGTATTGGTTGCCTCCCAAGACCTGATTCCATGATTTGCAGATTTTGCAAATTATCTGGCTGGTGATATTGTCTCACCGGACTTGTCCTTTCATCAAAGGATAAAGTTCATGCATGATGTGAAAAAGTCATTTCGGATGATCCATACTCATATAGTAGTTGTGCCGATTGGCTTATTCGGCGTTGTGTGCCGGAAGTTTAGATGTTGAGTGTTTTGGAAGCATGCCATTCTTCGCTTATAGGTGGGCATCATAGTGGTATTTGACTGCTCACAAGATCTTGCAATGTGGCTACTATTTTCCAACCATCCACCAAGATGCTCATGAGTTCTCCAAGGCATGTGATAGATGCCACAGATATAGAGGCTTTTCGAGAAAGCAAGAGCTCTTTTTAAATCCCAGTCTTGTGCTTGAATTGTTTGATGTGTGGGGCATTGACTTTGTGGTCACTTTATTTGAGTTCTCATGGGATGAAGAACATTCTTGTGGCAGTAGATTATGTGTCAAAATGGGTAGAAGCTATCACACTTGCGAATAATGAAGGGAAGAGTGTCACCACGTTGTTGAAATAGAACATACTTTCTAGATTTGGCACCCCAAGGTCTATTATAAGTGTTGGGGGATGCCAGTTTTGCAACAAGTTGTTTAAAGGGATTATTGGAAATATAATGGGTTCACCATAATGTGACCACTCCTAACAATCCTCAAACAAGTGTGCAAGTTGAGGTGTCAAACAGGGAGATTAAGAAGATTTTCGCAAAAACGGTGAATGCTAGTAGAACGGATTGGTCAAGGAGGCTTTATGATGCTCTTTGGGCCTACTGGACAGCATACAAGACTCCCATAGGTATGTACCCATACAAACTTGTATATGGGAAGGCTTGTCACTTACGGGCTGAATTAGAGCATAAGGCCATCTAGCAATCAAGAAGTTGAAAATGGATTTAAATGAGGCTGCGGAACAGAGGTTAAACAGGTTCAATGAGCATGATGAATTTCACTTGAAGGCATATGAAAGTTCAGCCCTCTACAAAGAAAAGATGAAGAAGTACCATGACCAAAATATTGAGAAGCGCAATTTTTTGGTTGGGGATTTGGTGCTTTTGTTAAATTCTAGGTTGCGTTTGTTTCCGGGCAAACTCAAGTCCAAATGGACTGGTCCCTATTTGATCACCCAACTATTCCTCATAGTGCGGTTGATTTGGAGAACAAGGAGGGTGTGAGGTTCAAGGTAAACGGGCACCGAATCATAATCTATATAGGGCATGCTAAAACGGCATACCATCTTGATGAAGTCTGAGTAATCAAGAGTCCTCCATCTTTCCGCGACGTTAAATCAAGCGCTGATTGTGAGGCAACCCATATGTATCCTCTAGCCAACTATAGGTTTTTCATGATTTTCCAGGAAAAGGTTGTATTATTATTGCTTTTATTACTTATGTCACGTCTGAATGTTTTTTTTTCTTTAGAAATGTTTGCTAGATCGTAGTGTGGGGTCCGTGCCCAAAAAGAATCCAGAAAACACTAAAAGATTAGGACCAAATTACCAGAAACCCATTCTCTCCTCAAATCTTCCATCTTATTCAATCTCTTTGACGATCGGTGTTGAAGGTTGTGTTGCGGTTGTTCATGTACAGGTTTGCATACACCTTTTACTCCACTAAAGTTTCTACGTATGTTCTTCTAATCTGTTAGATTAACTATCGTTAATTTTCATGTTAACTTCATGTCTTACCTTGTGGGTCTCGAATTTGTGACCCCTTTACATGCTAAAAACTTACACCTGAAGTCCTAAGTAATTTAGAATACTGAAATTTAAAAGGGATGGGGGTGTATTGTTAAAAATTTGTTGTGTTTGCATGTTTTGGGGATGCGAGTTCATATGAACTCAAGTATTCATGTAAACAATGTAGCCATCATGGATAGAAGAGGGTCATACTTTGTAGGTGAACGCTTTTTATAGTTTATATAGTGTATCCATTAGGTATTTCAGGTCCTATAGTCTTGCAAGGATTGGATTCCTGGGAAACGTGGGCCAAGTAACATATAGATCTTAGTGATTGTTGTTGGTTAGATAAGCTCCCGCTCAAGTATTGCATTTTTCATATACATCAGTTATTTTTATTTTTACATAAATCTCATATATTACTTGTATACTTGGATACATTCAGCATTTACAACATATTTAAGTTAGATTTCTTCATATTGCATTTAATTTAAAACTGCATATATTGAATAAGAATTAGCAAATCATGAGTTGAACGGAGCCAAGATAAGAGTTCTTTCTTACTCCTTTTCAAGATTAAGTGTCGTTTATCATTCCAAATCACATACACATACATTCAATGTACTAATGCTAGTTGGTATGCATCGTGTTGTGATGCAGACACAGATAACGAGGATCGACATATAGTACACTGTTCATCTAGTTGAGCATCCCAGTTTCCGTAGGTGAGCCTCTTTGTATTATGGAGAACATTTTTATTTCTTTCTAGTTAGTCCAGTAGAATGTTGTGGGGGTTTTCCCAACATTCATCCTAGTCAATTAAGAGGTTTGATAGAAAATTTATAGTTCAATGTTCTTTACATTTTCATTGTTATGACAAAGACGTGTGTTGCTATTTTGATCAAGCTAAATGTTTAAAATTTTAAAACAATTCTAAATAGTATAACTAATCGATTTAGTTAAGTTCTTTTATCCTTATAAGTGTGATTTTTGTCTTCCGATGGGTTAAGTAAGCCATGCCAAGGGTACGCTAGAGGGCAGTAATGGTAATCGAGTCCACTGTGTAGCCTTGGGTCATGATACTACTTCATTGATGTTGAGTCTAACATGGCTAAGGAGACTTAGAGTCTATTTATGAACTTATGATAAACATACATACATATATATATATATATATATATATATATA
>NC_028642.1:16221349-16223643 GCF_001406875.1 Solanum pennellii | reverse complement strand
TATATATATATATGGAGTGATTCTATAGCACATGATGTGCTATAAAAAGTTTAAAATTTTGCGCTAAATTTCCTACGAAAATGCGATGAATGATGTCTATGGGCTTGTATAAGACTTTCGAGAGGTCAAGTACGCCATCTAACTTCTAGGAGGTGCTCGCCGGTAATGAAAATTTCCTTCATGTCAACGTTTCCTATTTGGTGGAGGACAATACAAAATTTTACCTGAGAGAAATTGTACGGTTATGTTTTGTGACCTCGCCCATTATTTCAATCGTGGTACCCACTTCAGTTCTCAATTTTGGAAGTCATCTTAAAAAAGGCTTTGCACTAAGGTTAAGGTTAACATGACTTTTCATCCCCAAATCGATGGTAAGTGCAACGTACTATTAAAGCTTTGGAGTATATGTTAATGTCTTGTGTAATTGATTTTAAGGTTAATTGGGATGACCATTTTCGATTGATTGTTTATTATTAAAATAATAGTTATCACTCAAGTATCGAAATGATTCATTTTTGAGGACTTATATGGTAGAATGTGTAGATATCAGATAGGATCGTTTGAAGCTGGACAAGTTTCAATAATAAGTCGCAAAATGGTACAAGAAGCCATGAAGAAATTTCAGCCTATAACAGAAAGTTGAAAATGACCTATAGTCGTCAAAAGCCATATGCCAATGTGCAAAGACGGGATCTAAAATTTGAGTATAATGTATGTGTTTACCCAAAAATCCCATCCATGAAGCATGATGAGGTTTGATGTAGACCCATATGAGGTTTTAAGAAACATTGGTAGGATTGCTTATGAGTTAAATTTGCAAAGTGAGTTAGCAGTAGTGCATCCAATATTCCTTGTCTCAATGCTTTAAAAGTGTGTTGGAGGTCCGACATCCATAGTTTTCGTGGAAAGGTTGGGAGTTGATGAATGTCGTTTTATGAGAAAGTTCTGCTAGAGTTTATACACCGGCATGTTAAGAATTCGAGAAACAAGAAAATAACTTGCATGAAGGTTTTGTAGTGTAATCACTTAGTTTAGGGTTCTACTTGGGAGATCGAGGCCTATATGATATCTTGATATAGTTATCTCTTTCATTCTACTCTTATTGTGGCTTGATGTGAGGAGTTCATCTTGGTTTGTTATTGTTTTGGGAGTCATCTGTTTTTATGCATTTCAATGATTTCTTCATGTGATGTATGTTCATGAGAACTTGTGTTTTGAAAGAAAATTCCTTTATATAATTAATTTCCCTCATGTTATTGTGCATTGAGAATGAGTTTCCTATAGACATGAGATGAATTAATGAGCATTCTTTAGATATGCTTTTTGGGAGTAAATTGTATATTAGCTCCATGATATTGTGTTCAGCATGCATTTAGCTTTGTGATGGTAGGTCCTCCTTGATCATGATCAATGTTGAAATTTTCATGCATATTGGGTCGCTAGATGTAGTTCTTATTTCCTTATGTTGCATTTCAATAAAATTGATTTTAGAGTTGATGTTTCCTCCTTATTTTTTCATTGTTTTCATAATTATTTGATTTAGTTAGTTCATGTAATGACCGGGGAGTACCCCATAGACATAACACGGTGTACTCGACCTCTCGGATGTCTTATAAAAGCCCTTAGACATCTTTCATCACAGACATAAAAATAGCATAAAATTTTAAAAAATTTCATAACATAATACAAGACTAAAAAGTCATTCCATTTAAAAACCATGAGTACATAGTTATGACACTAAGTCTCGTCTTGCCATCTTTTACACACCTCCAATACTATAGGGACACGACCCCTCAAAATATAAATGAATATTCTATACTATTACATGAACATAATTTAAACTCTAGACATGGAGATCCTTGAGTCAGTAAGGACACACTTGAACTTGGGAATAGTAATCCATGCTCCTCATTCTATGAAAGATGTACTAGTCATGACCACCTAAACTTTGTGTTAAAATATGAAGAAGAATGGTATTAGTACAGGAATTCAATAAGACTGATAACCATGCAAAAAAATGCTTTAAAAGAGAACATTAGTTAAAAACAATGCATCATGTCTTTTAAAGAAACATCATAAGCACAATATAGTTCACATACATTATATAGACATGGAATACCACTCATAAAAATACATGAAGCTATTTATCATAATTAAGACTCTTTCATTATATCCAATACATTACCTTCCTTTTATCTTAACTACTTTCCTTAAGCAACCCTTCAGTAATACTTAGTACAAAGAATCACCTTTAGGTCACGAAAGATGATCTTTCATATATATATATATATATA
>NC_028642.1:16201790-16219891 GCF_001406875.1 Solanum pennellii | reverse complement strand
TATATATATATATATATATATATATATATATATACATATATGAAATGGATTAAATCCATAAGTCGACAAGACAAGTCTCACATTGCAACAATCTAGTGAAAAATCTGGATGCATCCTATCAAAGTCTTTCCATGCTAGACCATCACCGGAATGCCTTAACTTCATCTTTACAACGGTCTTCTACATGCCACTTCAAAGAATCTACAATCTTTGAGCACATAAATAGCATTTTCAGTCTAGGTATTAATTGGAAGTGTCTCAAATTCTTTGCTGAAACTAGATGTTATTTTTTTGAAGTCTCAAGATCACTATAAACTTCAGGAGATTGAATATATCGTGAAGCTCCACAAGTACGACAAAATTCATCATCCTTATGATCATTCTTGAACAACATGAAATCATTGGGACATGCATCAATTTTTTTCATAATCAAGACCAAGATTCTTAACCATAGACTTGGTTTTATTGTAAGACGGAGGAATGTTCATCTCGGGCACTGCTCTTTTAATAACTCTAAAAGAGAAGTGACTAATTCATTGTTCCATCCTCGTAGACACTTCAACAAATATAAAAGAAGTGTGAATGATAGATTAGAGAATTCTGTACATCCAAGATATAACTGTTGGTTTGCCTCTTCAACTAAATTATAGAATTTCTTTGCATCTTCATTGGACAATCATAAACTCGGTGAGCCTGTGCAACATGCCTAAATTGATCATTCAACAACGCCTCAATATCATCACGCGAGTAATCCATATCATCATCAACATTCAACATGATATCCCATTCCCTGTAATTTATCCATCTAGTATAGCCTTTAAAAAATCCATAAAAATAAGATAATCATACACTACATTCCTTCGAGTCCAACGAATATTACAACATTTTAAACATGGATAAATCCATCCAATCCTTGGATAGGATATGTGAATTCCTATAAGAAGATATGAATATTTAATCTTTGAGTAATAATCATTAAATACTTCCCAAAAGTTTTAAAATTCACGAGTAAGTTATGAAAATCATGTGTTATGAGATGATAAAAGTTTCATTCCTATCGTGACACTTTTTCTATGCCAAACCAATCCTTGAATCCTCCACAAATGTTTCTAAATGTTTATGATACTTTTAAGGAAATATAAGTAAAATTAATAGGACAGACACAATTAAGAAAGAAAGTAAATAAATAATATTCAAATGATTAAAAGTTAATGTTTTGTGATTGATATTATATACTTGTCAAGTTTTAGCTGAGTTTAACCATCACTCTAACTCTAAGGAACTTAAATAAACTAATTAATATTAAGAAATCTAACCAGTTTAAATAAAAATAGTGTAGAAATTTAACTGGTTAGAGGGAATTTAGAAGAAAAGATACATGGTAAGCTTATTGCAAATCAGTAGGAACAACAGAAAAAAGATTCAAAATAGTTGTTAGAATCGTAGAAGCTTTGAATTACCAACAAATTGAATGTCGAAGGCCTCTTAATCACAGAGATGTCAAATCATAAAACATTCTTCTCAACGGTGATTTTAACCCACATGTGTGCCTTTCAATCTAACAGATAAATTTTTTATTATTTTATGATTAATTTGATTATATAAATATAATTTATCTTATCAGTAGGTAAGTAGTACAACATAAGTATCATTAAAATTTGTGATCTTAAACATATTCAAAAAAATTGTATAGCTATAAGAACATGTTAGTAAGGATAAATGCGAGAAATTTTGTGTCCTTAACCAATAAGAAGCAGAAAAACCAGTTACAACAGAAATCGTGTTGTTAAGCGAGAAGTTCTTGAACTCTTCATTGAGAATTCTATGTAAAACAATATCATCATATTAATACATGCCCTCTTTTTATCATTTTTCAAAAGTACTTCTATGTTCTCTAACAGATCAATTAAATGCAATAAATATTTTTTTATATACATTGCATGAAAATAATGAGAGCATCAGAATGATGATATAAAACCTCCATTAGCAGACTAAATTTACTCAAGAACTTGTTTATTTCCCGTGAGTATACATAGGAGGGAACACTGTTAACTGATTTACAGAAGACTTACTATGTTTTTAAAATCAGTTTGCATTCCCTGAATCTACTTTTCATGCAATACATATAGTAATTTTCATGATGCATCCCCATCACATATGTGTGGGAGAGTGACAAACATTGATTTGGGAACAACACGAACGAAGATTTTTGTTAATAGCATAATAAACTAGTTAACCTAGGTGACCTAGAAAACTATATACCTTCTGAAAAAAATTAACATTTTATTAGGTTCTACAAAAGCTAAATTGCAAATGCATACGAAGATGGATCCAATATTTGTAGTTTATGCGTTTTGAAATTTTTTTTGAGTTTTTTATTCCTCGGCATTAACATATCCGGGAGACCTCCAAAAAGGTAGTAACAAGCTAAATCAATAGACTAATTACTGTATTCCTAAAAGATCTACTAATTGTTCAAAATATTCTATACAACGTTCATTACACCAAAAGTAGACAGTTTCTATGAAGCTCACTTTGATAAATGCAGTTCTGGACTTATTTCTTACATAAGTGTGGTCAAAAAGTTGGATCATTAAAAAGAAATTCTCTTTTGTTCGGGAACAAAGAGGGAAAGTTTTGTCATTTGGTAGAATGGAAGACTGAACAATAACACAAGGAGGGTGGGTTTGAACCTACCACCGAGCCCATAACTTATCTTTGTTGTTGAATTCTTAACTATATATTTTTTACATATTTTTTTTAATTTTCTGATACGATTAGCAGTTTTATAGAAGGGCAACATGAAGATATAATCTAGAATAATGAAATCAGAGTGGGAAATATTCTTCAGTGATGCCTCACTTATAGTGAGAAATAGGGAACATATTAAGTTTTGGAAAGATATTTGGCTAGAACACACTCCTCTAATCAATGTTTTTCAAAACATTTTTCCAGATACATCTCATCCAGACTCAACCATCTAGCATTATAGGGAAGAAAATATGTGGAATCTGATCCTCAGGAGAAATATTAATGACTGGGAGTTGGAAGAGGTTTTTAGCCCTATGGCTACCATTAAGACTAGTGCAATCAATAGTCAATGCAGGGTCAAACTTATCTGGAGACATAGAGGGAAGGATCCTACTCAGTTAAAGCAAGCCACCTTCAACAAAGCTCTAAGAAGACCTTAAATGATCAATGTCCATAGAAATTAATATGTAGAACTAAGTTTCCACCTAAATTTATTTGTTTCAGTTGGATTATTCTAAAAGACTATTGCTTGACGCAAAAGAATCTCATGAGGAGGAAATTCCATATAGTCAACAGATGCTACATGTGCTTGTGCAACTCCAAATCTATAAATCATTTGTTCCTTCATTTCACAGGTTCAACAGGCCTATGAAACATGTTCATCTAACATTTTTGACTCACTTAGGTCATGAGAAGATCATTGAGAGAGGACTTTGTGTGTTGGAGTTCTTGGAAGAAAGTGGGAAGAAACACAGGCCCTTATGAGGATATCTGGCATGTACAGTGCGAAGAAAGAAAGACCAGAACAATCAACACAATAATTCTGAAAATTATAGACACCAACAAAATGGTCTCAAATTATTCTAATTTGCTCTGAGATAAGCAGTTAAGCAATCAAAAACATTATGTTTGGTAACAAAAGAAATATCAAGCCTTTGACTATGTGCACTACTATTATTACAAAAAAAAAAAACTATTGTCACCCCCGAGTGAGGTCTGGGGATACAAGCACATAGACAACGTAATCACACAAGTGGAGTAGGTGGAGGGTATAGTTAATATGCACCGGAAAAATAACTTAGGTCTCCGGATACAACAACATACGCAACACTATCACACAAGTGGAGTACGTGGAGGGTAGAGTTAATATGAAATGGAAACTTAACTAACATATAAACAAAAAATGTGAACTGGTAACCTAACTAATCTTAACGAAATAATCATATTAAAGTCTAACAAACCACATACGAAGTACAAATAATCATATAACATAAGCATATAGAAGATAGCACAAAGATATAACAATGACACCAATAGAAACAAAAATTATATGTTCATCGCCTAGTACACATATAATCACTCCATAATTAAACTATTCATCAATTGAAAAATACATAACTTGGTCAAAGTCACAGGATCCAAATTTCAAACAAAATCAAAGTGAATCTCTAGCAAAGAAGAAAAATTAAAGCATCTCCAATCGGTAGTAACAACTCTGACCTTGTAATAAAGTTTACCAGTAGGAGACCCTATAATGTGACTACAAAGTGAATCTCTAGCAATCTTAATTTGAAAAAACGATCCCAATATATGTATGTTGCTATCCGCAATTACTATCCTAGTCTTTGTCGCATTTTCTAAAGCAAATTTCTTCTTTACTCCTTTCATAGACAATCTACCAATAGCCCTAGACAAATGCTCACCTTTTAGCATCTTCACATACTTGGTCTCGAACGAATCAACATATAACTCATCCAAACGACTCCACATATATCTTGAAATATTGATGATTAAGACATGAAATGCTAGACAGTAACACAGATAAAGTGACATTCCAAGAGATAGATTACGAAGAGATCAACAAAACAAAACTTTGAATGACAAGTAGGGGAATAATGACAATGAATACAAATTCTCGAATATTTAAAGTGATATTACATCAGACCCGGGAAAGATCTCATTAAGAAACACATAACTCATATTGAATCAACATCAACTCAAATATAAATCAGATAAAAAAGAACTCATCACAACTACTTTCAAACGGTCACAATATGACTCTTTAAATGGTAAAAAGAGGGAAAAAAGTACTAAGAGGAAAACAAAATTACTCTTCTTGAGGCAGTGAAATGAAAGAGGACAAGAAGGGAAACGATATTCACCACGAAACTTGAACACTAACACGAATGAAAATTCGGGGTAGAATCTCAAACTCGAACAAAGATTGGGAAAATTTATCCATGAAACGAATTAGAAATTGGCATACTCTTATCGACACTTGACACTCTCTGCCCTTAATGTGTTTCTATATATATATTTTACCTATTTTCTTCAGTTGCTCTAAGTGTTTTTTCTCAAATAAATCCCAACTATTGTTTATTCCCTAATAGTGAAAAAAGGTGTATATAGGGAGGTTAATATACGTGCTACACTCCAAAAATCAACTGCTGAAACTAACATACAAGTCAAAATCCCAAAAATTGTATAAAGCACAAGAATATCAAAACCCTAAAGTTAAAATTTAGACTTTCAAAATGAAATTTCTTACCTGATAAACCCAAATCAAAAAAATCTCTTCGAAATCGTGTTCTTTAGTAAGACACTTGAGAGAAAAGTGTGACAGAGAGACTAATTAGCTTCAGTTCATCATCATGTCAGCAACCCAAATGTATTCATTCCTTGTATACACAAAATGAAAAATCAAACACTTCAGCTAACAAGAAGACTGGTTTAGAACTACCACGTGACGATTTAAGTTTCGGAAAAGGGAATCGTACATACTCTTCAAGGAATCGTTCTTTGAAGAAGACAACGTGAGATACCAATTCTTCGAAGACTTTAAGTTTTCAGCTCAGTTCTTCGAATCTTCAGCTTGTATCAGAAAAGAGAACCGATTCTTCAGCTATCCTCACCTCTCTTTACCTCAGTTCTTCAGTTCTTCAGAACCTACGTATTGAAACATGAAAAGGAAACCTGAAGGAGAAGTGAAGTAATGAAAAAGGAAAGTGAGGTCAAATATGTTTTATCATTTATTAATGTTTATTTTTTTAGCCAATAAAAATGGTAGGGAGTGTTAAAAATATTTGAGGGAATATAATATTTTAGTTAAAAAATTTAAGGCAACACTTATAAAGTGTGGTTTTTTCAATTATAAAAACAGGACATTTTAGAAGTGTGGCCATATATGTCAATAGGTTTTGCCATATATCATATTTTAATAACACTTATAAAGTTTACTTGATAACATTAAAGAGTACACTTTTGAAGTGTTGCCTAAATTATCGTAGTTAAAAGTTAAAAATTTTGGCCACGCTTTAAAAACGTTCCCAAACTAGTTTAGGCAACACTTTACAAGTGTTGTCCAAAATAAGTGTGGTTGTAGGACTAATATGGTGTAGTGTCATAAAACCCCACACAAAAAGAAGGTGTTCTACTTTCCATGGTTGAACCTACATAATAGCTATCTAGGTAGATCCACTAGCTATAACTTACGAGGACACATAGTTTAGGGATAGTGAGATTGCTTCTAAAAACTCAACCTATTGTATTAGCAGAGAGGCGTCAATGTAATGAGTATCACTTAGATGACCCAACCTATAGCATTAGCAGAGATGTATTTTAATTATTGTACATATCAACTCAGTGTTAAGCTTTACCTCCCTCATTAATATCTTTAAGCCTTTTACTTATCATTACTTCATAAAGTAGGCTTTAGGGACATACTCGCCCATACGTGATAAAGAAGAAAGATTTCTATGATGAGAATGACCTTTCATTATCGAACCTACATTTTGTGAAAAATTCCTTTCACACAATAATAACTAGGCTAATTTAGAATACAATTTGAGGAAAACATTCAAAATACTCACACTAGATTATCATAACCTTATTCATTTGTACATTCATGTGTGTGTACATATGTGAGAAAGCCATTCACACAAAAACCTTTTGACAACACATGTTCATACTTCACTAATTATATACTTTTTTTATGCATAATAAGATACAAACGTTAATATGATAATCGTACTTTCAATTGACACCATAAACATATCATACTCATAGTTATGCATGTAGTGTCTGTGAATTGGTCCTTTTGACAACATAATAGAAACAACATTATCATTGAGGAAACCACCCTTCAAAAGATCACAACACAATACTATATCCCCATGTCATAATTAACTCACACATAAAATAATTAGCTACTATAGACCACACAACCACCTTCCATCATAGGAGACAATAACACATTAAACATTGAAAAGACACCTACTAACATGTAAAGGATAACACATTCACATAGGTTTATATAGGTATTATGAATTCTACAATAATATTAATCAAAATCACGAATGTAGACCATACCTTACCCTAACACCATCATTCACATTATGCATCACATTATCAATACAACTTACTCATTGTACTAGCATTGATGACTACATGCATAACTTTCATACTCATGATCATCATAATATCTATTAACCTTACATATATTTCCCTCAATGCCATGATCACAACATGTATTAATAGACAAGAAGTAAACACCGCCACCATAAGTGGACCAAACCATACAACATCCATTTCAGTACTAAAGAATAGAAGTTAGGTTGACTTTCCAATTCTCCAAGCAATAATAATCATTTATTAATCCTTAACTATTCATAATCATTTGATATAGAATGAAATAACATTAAACCATACATAACAATCGAAGCACAATTCAATTTATATTAAAAGATCATAAAACCCACTATATAAGCTAAAATGAGACATTAGGTAAATCATGTGTTCTTCAAGGATTTAGATTGAAATTCACCTTAAAACATTTATTAAACATCAATTAATCATTACAATGACTTTGAAAACTATTTGACAATGAACCCATGTTTAGATTTAAAATTTGAAATTTGATCTTAGAAATACATTGGAAAATCTTTGATAGAACTCCTTAGGTAAAGGTAATACAAGTATCAAGGGTAACCATACCTAAGTAAAAGAAAATACCACGAAATTTTGAGAAGAAAGGACTTCTATATCCATCGCCTAGCTTGATCATGAGTTTTGTCTCCAATGGAGTTTTAGAGAGAATATTATTATAGAGGGAAAGGGTTTAATTTTATGAATAAATTCTAATTTGATATTTAAATGTTTTAACTAACATAAATTACTAAAAAAAAATAGGTGAAATAACCATCCTCCCTTTAATTAGCTCGACCGAGACATTGCAGAAAGTGTAGGTCCCATATATGACCAACCTTTGATGGAGCATCAACTGGACGACGAGCCATCCTGTTGCTCCGTTGTTTTGGTCAGAGGATCCTAATTTTGGTGCTAAGATCCCACAACTAAGTGTTGAGTCATTCCCCCTTTCGAAGTGGTTTTGATTGGTCTACGGGAATTTAACCAAAGTCGTCAATGGTATTGTTTTGGCAGACCTTTCAGTGGTCCTCCAGGGCCCTTAGGGTGGTCCTTGGGGAGTCGTGTCCAAAAGTTTCAACCTTAAACATGACCATATAGATAGTAGGGTCCTCTCCTATCATTTTAGACTCCAAACAACACTTTAACATAACGCAAACATATAAAGGCAAAGTAGAACACAAAAGACTTTGTCGTCCTTCGATTTTTGACCTCAAACCAATTAAAACAAACTATTACAAGTTGTGGCACACATTATAAACAATTCACTTACTCTTTTAACACATGTGAGGATTTATCCTAGTTAATTTTGAGGGTTTTTAAACTATCCCCCACTTGGGAACATTCTTCCCGTAATTATAGCTAAGACACTTACAAGGACTTAATGGCCCAACTAGCAAATCAGAACATTCAATATTAAAACAACATAGTATCGAATACACGAAATTTACAAGGCACACAAACTTCATATCATTATTCTCTTAATTCTACATTATCAAGCATGAAATACTCCTATAAATGTATCATTCAAACATGCTTTCTCATAATCATTGCCATTTGGAAGAAATGCCTTTTCCAACTTTAGGCATGCTCATCATTTCATCATGAGGCCCAACATGTAATAATTTATAAATCACACATAGGCATGATCAACATTACAATTCATCAGGTAATTAAGTAACTCATACTAAGTGCACTTAAATCATGAGAAATGTAGATCAAAAAAAATCTTATAACTTAGGAATAATACTATCTAGGAAATACATAATATTACCATGTTGAGTTGTGTTCAAGGAGGAATTTCCTTCTCCTTGATATACAAGCATGGCATCTTGAAATTAATTACAGGTATTTCACAAATATCTACTTATTTTAAGGAGAAATTCTCAACTTCTAATCAAAAGCATGCTCATACTCTTCATTTGAAGTCAAAATGGTAGATCACACCGAACATATCACAACATTAGGAAGTTCTTTCACAAAATTTCAATTTCTCGCACAAATATATTTTTCATGAACATTCATCATTTAGGGTAATTATTCCAACATAGAGGCACACATCAATAATATTGGCAAGACACACCATCACTTCTCAAGAGTTAACCTATATAACACATTCGAAATCACAAAATCACATATTCAAATAGGGAAATTCTCTTTCCTCATATAAGAAAGCTCACATCAAAAGCTAAGACAAAAATACCCTCACATAAAAAATGTTATTGAGCATGTTCATAAAACAGTCTCATGAAGTCAAATGAACATTTGCATATTAAAATGCACAACAACATGAAAAACATAAATTTTATCACAAATTCCTTTTCACAAAATAAGAATCATTCAAAACATGAATAACATAGTGTTATCTTGCACATGAATATCATATGGAGAACATGAAACCTATACTCATGCAAGGCTCGAAATCATGAACAATCTACTAGGAACTCTTTGGTCTGAAGCTTGAGTAAGAATAAAAGGGAAATATATGGATATCAACACCATACAACTAAACTCATCGTCTCCCACATAGGGTAAACCCATCAAAGAGTAACTTATTTCATCCAAGAGAACTTTAACATACCAAACTTACTAATCAAGCACTACATTCCCCTTATTTGTATCAAAGTTATGCACACCCTTCTTCATATCATCACATTAAACTCTAAAGGAGGAATCATTTCTCACTAAGTTTTCATTGAACTCCATTATGTGAGAATTTAATGATATCCAAAATGATTATCTAAAGTACTCTACTTAATATCCATCACCCAAAGTAATTCTTAATATATAGAATTTAAAGGAAACTTAATATAGGAACAATAAGAGCACTCAAAAACCTTACCATTTAGGAACATTATCTCCCACTTGGGGTGTGTTTAATCAAATATTCATCACATCATGCCCTTAAATTAATAAGTTGAGGGATGTAAATACGAAACCTCCATATGCCTCACATAATATGATTTTACACCATTGAGGATTTCACTCCTACATCATAAGAAGGAGTTTATCAATTTAACATCAATAGGTACCAATCAAGTACCACTATTCCTCTAAGTCCATCACTTTAAGGAAACATACAAAAATCAGATAGGGCGATCCTATGAAACCACATGGGGCCTTAAATTCTCCATGAATATCAAGGGTAACACCATATTTTCAGAAAATTCTACTTGTAAGTCATAACAAGGTAAGTAGTTCCGAATCTAATCCTACAATGTTCATCACCTTAGGTAGTTCATCTATAGCCTTTGGAGAATCTCCCTCCAACTTAAGACTATAGGAATAACATATTATAACAAAGCATAACACACATGTTGGGACTCTTAAGATTCACTACAACTTTTTTACAGACTAAGGGTAACCATCCTCTCTAGGTAAATTATTAGGGGAACTTAGAAGAGATTTGTCCATAGAAACCTCTCCCTTTTCTTCAAATACTATAGAAAGATAACTTTTAGACCATTTCAATTCTTATCATCACTTTTAGTGGAACCTTCCAACCAACCATGCCTAGGTACAATATAAGCACCACTCTTCTCAAATGACCAATCTTAAGATCAATCTTAAAAGACAGCTAACCTCTTTAATGCTGGTCAATATTAATTCTCTTCTTTTCTCTATGAATTAAGGCGTACATGTATCTTTCTAAGTAAACCTTAAAGTAAAACATAATATCTCTTATGGAATAGAACCCCTTATTCCCTTTTCCCACTCTTACGGTAGGTTCATATGGGAACAAATAAACTTGTCATACGGACTATCCCATTAACTAGCATACTTCACACTTAACTTAAAACGTAAAATACTACCTTCCCTTCTTTGGAACAAGCCTATACAAAGAATCCAATCAATACAAGAACAACCATTACGCATTACTAATATAAGAAGGGCAAATTTCAACACTCACCATATATATCACATTCCTCCAAGACATCTCAAGTTTATATCATAACTTTATACTATCATTGCTCATAACCATAAAGTAACCTATCATTCCAAAAAGGATCTGATTCAATCTTAACAAATCCTACCAAAGCGTGAAATACATCACAACAAAAGTCTTCATATCTGATAGGACCCCTATAGCCATAATTGGCATCACAACAAAATCCTCCAAATTCAACATCACATATATACTCATCTTTTCACAAAACCATAATGAGAATCAAAACTCTCCTTTTCTCCCTCTATCCTTGTGATATCACCCTTTAAAGTAATCACATCTACAATATCACCTGAAAATTAAAATGAGAGAGATTTCATATAGAGTTAAGCTTTATGGAATGAGACAAGAGTAATGAAGAAAGTGAAACTTCCATCATCCTATAGCCTCTCGCTCATAGATGTGTCTCGACTAACAATGATGGACAAAACACTAGTAGACGTGACATTATGAGACTTTGGACCTTATAACCACTTTTATAGCCTCATACACTCATATCAAGTTTTTAACAACCGGGGAGTACCCTCTCGATGTAACACGACGTACTTGACCTCTCGGAGGTCTTATATAAGCCCTTAGAAATCTTTCATCGCATAGAAATAAAAATAGAGGAATATTAAGATTTCTTTTAGAACCTAATATAAGAATAAAAATCCATTTCATTTAAAAACCATAAGTACATAGTTACGACACTCACTCTTGTCGTGCCATCTTAGACAGGACTCCAATAGAATAGGGAAAAGACTTTTGACAATATAAAAGAAAATTATATACTATGACATGAACTAAATTTAAAAACATAACATGGAGGCCCTTGAATCATTAATGACACACTTGAACTAGGTAATAGTAATCAAAGATTCTCATTCTATGAAAGATCCTCTAGCCATCACAACCTACACATTGTGTAAAACTATGAAGAAGAACTATATTAGTATAAGAAATGCATTAGTTATGATAATCGTGCAAAAACTTTCTTTAAAAGAGGAGATTTAGTTAGAAACCATTCATAATGTCTTTTAGAGAAAATTCATAAGCATTTGATACCATAAGCGCAATATAGTTCACATCCATAATATAGACATGGAATACCACTCAGAACAAAACATGAATCCATGTATTACTTTTAAACACATTCAATGTTTACAATATATTACCTCCCTTTTTACGTGAACTCCTTTCCTTAAGCAACCCTTAAGTAATACCGACTACAATGTATCACCTTAAGGTCACCAAAGATGATTTTTCATATATTTCTATATAAGCTTAGCCAATCAAACAACATTTATTCATAAAGTCATAAACACATCAAAGGTCATACCCTAAAAATAAGAACCATCACCCAAGAAAACCCACAAATCACACTAGTGAAATGTTCAAGTAGCATCCCATAATGCTACTCACACCAAGTGATCTTACGAAGTGACCCTAGACTCAGGCACATCACATGCAATAAAATACAACACATACATTCTAACATTAGATGTAAGGCCAACATAGTTCATAAAGGTTCACATAAGAACTCTATAATTCATTTCATCTTAGTCGTAACACATTAAGTTCGTATCATAGGTAAAAAACCCTAACAACCCCTTCACAACATTAATTATGCAATGTACACATGGAGTCCAATTCCTAAACACATACTGAGCAAACCCATTTAGAAGACATTAGTGTAATTCACATGCATAGTAAAAATTCATGTCTTGAAGTAAGTAAAGTCAACCTTAAAATTCATTCATATCAGTATACATGAACCATAACCCTTATTTCGTAAATGAACCTAATCATAACGTCCCTTAAAGTCAATTTATGCAATGCATAAGTAGGGTACATAATCATACATACACTAAGTTACTCTTCAAGAGATTATGACTAATGTACATATTTTTATCTTAGTTCATTTGTTAACCTTAGGGAGACTTAGCCATAACCGACTTATACCATGTGCACATAGAATCCTATGTCAACCCCACACCGAAAGAAGGTGTTCTACTTTGCAATGTAGAACCTACATAATAGTTATCTACGTGGATCAACTAGCTAGAACATACGGGGGCATGTAGTTAAGGGATAGTGAGATTGCTTCTAGAAACTCGACATATTGAATTAGTGGAGAGGATTCCATATCATGAGTATCACTTAGATGACCCAACCTATTGCATTAGAGGAGGGGTTTTTTCCTCATTGTACATATCCATTCAGTGCTAAGCTTGAACTCTTTCATTAATATCTTCAAGCCTTTACTTATCCTTACTTCATAAACAGGCTTTAGGCACTTAATCCCTCATACATCATACAATTCAAAGGAAAATATGAGAATGAAATTTTAATCATAGAACCTACATTATGTGAGAACTTCCTTCAACAAAATCATAACATTCATTACATAGTCTAGTTTAGAGTACAATTGAGGAAACCTTTCAGATGTCTGACTTTTACTAAATTATCATAACCTCATTCATTTCTACATTCATGTGTGTGCGTACCTATGTGAAAAAAGCCTTTTAGACAAACAACTTTGAACAACACATGTTCATACTTCATTAGTCATTTACTTTTTTATGCATAGTAAGATATAAAGGCGCATATGAGAATTATCCTTTCAATTGACAGCATATACATATCATACTCATTGTTAGGCATAGAGTGTTTGTATTTACCTCATGACCACATAATAGAAAGAACATTGTTATTGAGGAAACCACCCTTTAAAGGATCACAACACATTCCAATATCCCTAAGTCATAAGCAACTCATATATAGATCAATTAGGGACTATAGACCATAAACCCACATTCCATCATAGGATATAATAACACATTCAACATTGAATAGACAACTCTTAACATGTGAAGTATAATATATTCATATAAGTTTATATAGGTACGGTTCATTCTACAATAGTACTTATCATAATCAAGCATGTAGACCATACATTACCCTAACACCATTATTCACATTGTACTTCACAGTATAAATACACCTTAATCATGATAATAGATTTAGGACTACAAACATAACCTTCATACTCATGATCATAGTTATATATAATCACTTTGCATCTATTTCATTCAACGTTATGATTAGAACATTTAAGATAGAAAAGAACTAAACACCGCCACCATAAGTTAACCAGACCATACAACATCAGTTCCAACACTAAAGACTAGAACATAGTTCAACTTAGCAACCCTCCTAGCCATGATCATCATAGATAAACACTCAACAATTCTTAATCAATTGATATAAATAGAAATAACATTAAACAATACATCACAATACCAGCACCATTAAATTTTCATCCAATCAGGATCACAAAACCACTTTATAGGATAAATTAACTAGGCAAATCATGGGCTCTTCAAGGAAATAAATTGAAATTACCTTAAAAATTTATCAAAACATAAATTAATCAATAAAATGACTTTGAAAACCAATTGATCATGAACCCATGTTTAGATTGGAAATTAGGAAATTTGATCTTAAAAATACATTGTAAAATATTTCATAGAAGTCCTTAGATTAAAGGTTATTTAAAAATTAATAGTTACCGTACCTTAATACATGAACTCCCACGAAATTTGAGAATAAAACACTTGGAAATCCATAACCTAGCTTGATATTGAGCTTGGTTTCCAATGGAGCTCTGGAGAGAATATTATTTAAGAGGGAAAGGATTTAATTTAAAGAATGAATTCTAATTTCGGATTTGAACTTTTTATCTAAATTATAATACCCAAAAATAGGTAAAATAACCTTCCACCTTTTAATTATAATGTGGTGATAATTTACCAATTCACCTCTCACTTGGCCGAGACATTGCAGTGCAGGTACCATCAAGGACCACCCATTGACGGAGTTTCTATGGGACGATGAGCCGACTTGTTGCTCCATCGTTTTGGTTAGAGAGTCCTCATTTGGGAACTGAATTCCCACAAATAAATGTTGATCCATGCCCTTTTTTTGACGTGGATTAGATAGGTCTTTGGGGCATCAATAAAGGTTGTGTTTCGTCAGCCAATTTGTAAACTGTTGGGTCCTCCTCAAAGACCCTTATGGTTTTCCTTGGGGACTCATACCCTGAAGTTTCGAACCTAAACATTATAATATAGGATATTAGGGTCCTCTCCTATCATTTTATACTCTAAAAAATACTTACAAACAAGTCAAACATACAAAGGCACACTAAAACACAAAAGACTAGTTTCTGGATGTCTTGGTCGTCCTTTGATGTTTGACCTCAAACCACTTCAAACCAACTGTTAAAATTTTTGGAACACCTTATAAACAAGTTATTAACTCTTAAAACACATGTGAGACTCTAGTTTATCCTAGTTCATTTTGAGGATTGTGACAGCTCAACCCTCTAATCATGTTTTATGAATGTCCTAGCTTGGAGTCGATATTTCCTCCATTGTTGTATGCATTGCATTTTAGTTTGGTTTTTAGTTACTCCCCAACAGCTTAAATCTCATTCGCAAAAAAATTGTCCCAAAATATGATATAATGTAACATCCTGTATCAAAAAGACCACAATAGAAGCTGTCAAGATATTGTAGGTGCCAAACCACGCTGACCACTCACAACTCGTGGAATGGACAATAGACCCTAGGTGTGTTCATGGGTGGCTTTGCTGGGTAGTTTCTGAGGGTCTAATACAATGCCACGTCTTGTGGACCACGTTACATTGTGAGGGTCCGTGGTTCGAGAACCCAAAATTATCCTTCATGATCATAAATGGTGGTCAATCAGGACGTGTTGTGGGTCAGACCACGATCGACAAAAATGGGTCTATGGTTCATTAATTTCAAATATTTTTAGGGTCATTTGGGTATTTTTATATTCAATTAAGTCCGATACTATTTCTTTTTGCCTATTTAGAACCCCCTATTTAAGGTTTTTCGAACCCCAAACTAACCCATTCACTTCATTCTTCCAAATACAAAAAGCAAAACTAATTCATCTTTATATATACTCTCTCTAAAAACTTGAAGAATATTTGAATAAGGATTCACCTATGGTTTCAAGCTAAGGTTTCAATTCCATTATTAAAGGATATAATTTGAACTGAAGGTATGATAGTTTTTATCCATGGAGTTCGTAAATCTCTCTATTTTCAATGGTAGAATCCCCTGATTAGTCCTCCAATTGAACACATTTAGGGATCTATTTTAATGGATATAGTGTCCCAAAATTTACTTATTTTATCTCATTATCTGATAAAAAACCTTTGAGTTTCACGTACATGGAGTTTTAGCGTAAGAATTGACACTTAGGTAGAAATGGAAAGGATGAAAAAGATCTGAATTGGAGGCCTGAGCTTCGCCAAGTGTACTTTGCAATCCAACGAAAAGCTACATCTCACCCTTTTTTTCAACACGTGAAACCCTGAAGGAAGTGGATTAAGAAGGCAATGAAAAGCAGCAGTTAGTGCTTCGCCGAATAGTTTCAGGAAATAGAGTTATTTGTCCTACTGTTACAACATGCATTAACAATGAAGTCAAAGCACAAATGGAAACCATGTATAAAAAGGGTGAATCCCTGATTTGCTCAGCTGTTCAAAACTAGATTTGCCTAACAGATTCGCCAAAACTTACTCTGTAATTTATAAATACTAAACTCTTTATTATTTTTAGGGAGTTCAAACATTATTATAATTTTCAGTTTTAGAATTTAGCTTTGGATTCTCTGTTCTAAGTTTGGAGAGGGTTTTGGAAGACTTTAAGAGAGAGGTTCTTGTTCATCAAATTTGAAGTGGCTCTTCTCCATTCTTCTTCCATTGCTCATATTAAGGTTTAATTTCTTATACCCATCTACTTTCTTTATGATTTTTTATGCATTTGATTATTTCTTGATGTGTGTATAAAAACCCCCCATTTCTTGGGGTTTGATTTAGCAAATATATGTTGATATTATTGTTGTGTTGCTTGCTGATAGGATTGGATGTTTTTGAATGGTGATTTCACTTAGTGGTTGTGGTTTAAATTAATGGGTTTGTTTTTGAAAATACAAACACAAACTATCTGTTTTTGGTTGCTCAAGAGAGAGGTCGCGAAACCAAGATTGCTAGATTGATGCCCTAAGGAGTGAGGTGGTGAGAGGGTCAGCCCTAGCTTCTCATCCAAGCAACATTCATAGAATGAGTATTTGTGGATAAGGCATAGGCTTGTTTTCACAAGACGAGTGGGTGTTCGAGAGGAAACCATTTGATATGTGGTATGTTGCCCGGCAGAAAATTTACATTCACCAAAATCTTAGCCTAGTTACCAATATTTTGCAAATTTTCTTATTCAAATCAAGTACCCATTTATTTACCTAATCATATATTGCGGTCACACCCCACTTATCCCTATACTTGATATTCTTTTAATTTTAATCATTTTCTACAACTTGTGTCAAAACCATCTTTCAATATTTGACACTTTGGTCTCACAAATTGTTTTTTTTTTTTACTTTTTCTTCTCTAATGTATTGAACTACCACTAAGTGGATACGTTCATCTCTATATTCACACATAAAACCTATTTTGAGTTATAAATTTAGAGAATCTTTTAAAGCCAACATTTGTGTTTTTGAGAAACTAAAGTAGTTTTTGAGAAACTAAAGTATTGTTTGAGAAAGAGAATAACGTAACTAAGTACTTTTCAAAAGTTTCATTTTTACATGAAGAAAAAGAATAGTTTCTTGAAAAAGTTAAAAGATTTTTCAAAAATATTGACTACAATGTAGTTGCCTCTTAAAGGGGCCCCTTTTGAGTTATTATCTTTACACAAAATGTACTTTTACATAGATGCGAATAGGTTATGATATGGTTGATTTTGTTATGAAGTCCTAAAAGGGGTACTAGAAGCCCTATTTACACCTCAAAGTTCGAAGAATTAGATCTTTAAAAAGGTCAAAAATTCCCCGAGATAATCAACCTATTTTAAATCAAGACTTAATAGGGTATTATCAAAGAATTTTTGGTGAGTGAGCCTTA
>NC_028642.1:16181821-16201172 GCF_001406875.1 Solanum pennellii | reverse complement strand
TATATATATATATAATGGAAGTTTCCATATAACTAATATAATAATAACTTATGGTGAAGTAGTTACCAATAAATCGTAATCCTAATCATTTTCAGTACATGATGAAAGAGAAGTTGAGTATAAAGTGATACTTGAGGAACAATATCATGGTAGAGTTTCTTGAGAAGGAGATGTGCATTCTCATGTGTTGGAAAATATCTTTGCCACATTTTTCACTTTCCAACACTTGAGAATACACATCTCCTTCTCAAGAAACTGTGCCATTAGATTGCTCCTCAAGTGTCGCGTAGAAACTCTAAACCTTGAACTTTATGAAACACTATATTGGATAATCCCCAAAATAAACTCTAATAATATTTAAAACCCCTACAAAACCTAAGTTCTATACATTAAATCATAAAAAAAATTTAAACCTTAAAATTGAAACACAAAAAATATATATACCCAAATTCCTCAACCACAAAGAAATACA
Organism: Solanum pennellii; assembly: GCF_001406875.1. NCBI lineage: Eukaryota > Viridiplantae > Streptophyta > Magnoliopsida > Solanales > Solanaceae > Solanum > Solanum pennellii. The sequence goes on along the minus strand of NC_028642.1, from coordinate 16,200,700 downwards.
ATAAAAAACACTAAGACCTAAACTATAAACCTATAAAACTGTAAAATGAATAACCTTTTAAAAACAACGCCCTTAACCCTAAAAATGTTAACAATACCCTAAACCTAAAAACATCCTAACTTATAAGAATCCTTAAAAATTAAGAACCCTAAATTCTATGAACATTAAAATAAACCTTAAAGTCATTATAAACACATCAAGAACCCTAAGGTCAGGTTTTTTAGGTTGTATAGGTGTATAATTTATGTTACACACTTGGAGGTCATACTTTCAAACACAATGAAATGTATATAGGGGATAACTCAGCCTTCTTTATAATCCAGATGCATGTAATTAGGATCGGCACCCAATGCACCATTGATCAAGTGAAAAGCTCAGAGTCAATTGGAGAGTCTTCTTGCATTCCGGAGGGCTCTTTTTTCAATGTTTTTAGTTTTATTTTAATTTTTAGGATGATCGGATGTCTTATATGACATCCATCTAAGTTATTAGATGTTTCATAGATAGACACTTAGCAGTTATTTATCTTTAGATTGTCATTTATTATGTACTCATACTTGACTTGCCATTTGGCTAAATTGAATGTTTTATTTTTTAAAATATTCTAGTTATATTTTAACTTGTTGACTCAATACATTTTTATCCTTGCATTTATTCTTTGAGTCTTCTTATACGTTAAGAAAGTCATGACAAAGGTTGCTTGGGTCCAACAATGGTTCTTGAGTGTCGACCACGTCCAGGGTGTAGGCTCTAGGCATAAAAAGATTCAAGGAATCTAAATACACAAAAAACAACCATGGAAGCATAAGTATACATTCAATATAAAAATCTCTCAATACCTTATTTGGTAGGAGAAAACCTCTTGGGGTAGCTCTAACTCATAACCTACATTGTCATCTCTCTTGGAGACTTTGTAAGGACCAATACATTGGGGACTAAGTTTCCATCCTTATTAAACATCATAACACCCTTCATCAAATTTTTTTTAGATTTACCCAATCATCCACCTCAAAATCTAATGGCCTTCTCTTAATATCTGTGTAGTGTTTTTGGAGACTCTGTGTCGTCTTTAATCCTTTTTTTATATAACTTTAACCATCTCCATAGCTTGAATAACTAGATCTATCTTATCAACCCTTCTTCACCAACTTCGAACAACCCAATAGGAGATCTGCATCTTCTCCCATAAAGATCTTTATAGGGAGCCATTTGGATACTCGAATAGTAACTATTGTTGTAAGCAAACTCGATGAGAAGTATGTGATTATCCCAATTCCCTTTGAAGTCGATCAGACAATCTCTCAACATATCTTATATGTTCTGGATAGTACGCTCTACTTGTCCATGCAGTGCTTAAGTTCACCTTTGAACCCAAACCTTTCTAAAAGGATTGATGTAAAATGTTCATACGGTGTTCTCAATGCATTTTCCTTGAGATTTGTGTGTGTCTAGAGCATTTATGTAATAGTTTTAACAAGTTTTGTGTTTTATTTTGCAGGAAAGATGTCTAGGTTGAAAACACATAAGGCAGCTGGAAAAAAAATACTATCATCGGCCTTCAAAACATGTACAAGTATAATAGTCACTTACAAGTTAACATATATGCATATAAGTCACATTCAAAAATATAGAACCAATATTTTTATATGACTTTGGTAGTCTATATGGACATTTTGAATATACCAAGATTTCTTCAATTAAGACAATGACAAATGAATCCAGGAATCTTTGAAAGACCCTATTCATTAGGTCAATAAACTACGCTGGGGCATTAGTGTGACCAAAAGATATTAATACGAATCATAGTGACCATATCTAATTAGAAATGCTGTCTTGTGTTTATTCTCACCTCTCACCCTAAGTTGGTGATACACCGATATCAAGTCAATCTTAGAAAAGTAGCTTTCCCCTTGGAGTTGATCAAACAAGTCGTCAATCCGAGGGAGAGGATACTTGTTCTCCATGGTGACTTTATTGAGTTGGCGATAATCAAAGCACATTCTATGGGAACCATCCTTCTTCTTCACAAATAATAACAGAGAACCCGAAAGGGAAATACTGGGTCTAATGAAGCCTTTGTGTAGTATGAATTTGAGTTGAGCTTGCAACTCTTTCAAATTGTCCTGAGCCATCTGATAAGGATGAATTGAAGTAGGATTGGTATCCAGAAGCAAGTGAATACCAAAATCAATTTCGCGTTCGGCAGGTAATCCGGAAAGATCATTAGGAAACACCTTCAGAAATTCCCTTACTACGGGGATCGACTCAATGGGAGGATTCTCGGAGTCTAAATGTTTCACTCTTACAATATTGTATAAAAACCCTTTAGAGATTATCTTACAAGATTGTAGACAAAATATAATACGATCTCTAAGAATAGAATTTTCCCCCTTCCACTTTAAGACGGGTTCATTTGGAAAATTGACAATTGACAATTCATCTCCTACAATCAATGGAAGCAAAACAATCATGCAAAACAATCATAAAAGTGATTCTTCTTTGGATCATCAACATTACAACCACTATCATGATCTTTCCCACTTCCTTTGTCTTGCCCCTTCACAATAGGAAAATTCTAATATCGTAGCCACTCTTCCAACACCCAAAGCAATTGTCCGTCCCAACAAGGGAAGCACCATAATGATTCTTGACACACTTTCCACAAGTTGACTTATTTCTTGGTGAGATAGTACCTCTTACCTTATGAGACTTAGGGTTAGATGCCTATCATCATGAGCCTTGGGAAATTTTGAAGGAACATAATTCAAGAAATTATTTTTGAACCTTCGTTTGTTTTGTATATTAGGCCTACCCTTTGAAGAACCACCATCATATGACCTTGCCCTATTAGAATCTCTACTCTTCTTCTTAACCATTGCCTCTTCCACTTGTTGAGAATGAACCATGAGACGAGAAATATTCATATTATCATGTAGAATAGCCAAACGACATTATTCCTTCAAGTGATCGAACACTCCTATTACAAAGTGGCTCATCTCATCCCTCGGGTGGGAGTTAAAAGAAGGAGCATATTTTGACAACTTATTAAATTTAAAAGAGTAGTCAAGCCCACTCATAACTCCTTACGAATGTTGATGAATTCTTCAACCTTAGCTTCACGCTTTTTCCTTGAAAAGAACCTATTAAGAAAAGCCTTTTTCGAAATCACCCATGTCACCGGACCACCCCTAAGAGGCCTATTTCTCTCCATTGAATGTTCCAAGTTTGGGCCACGTCTTTGAGTTTGTAGGTGGCTAACTCAGACTTTTCACTAGTCGTAAACCCCATGGCATAGAGAATTTTGTAGACATCATCAATGAACTCTAGGGGGTCTTCCTCCACTTTGGACCCATAGAAAGTTGGGGGATCATCCTTGTGAAATCCCTTAAGTGCGAGGCCATGGTGCTAACATGTTGTTTTCCTCGGGGTACCCCCTACCAGCTAGCGTGTCCATCATGGTTTGATCTTGAGTAGTGATTGCTTGTTGTTGAGTAGTATAAACCATAATTGTACCTCTTGAAATATGGAGAAAAATAATTTAGAGCTACTATCTGCCTAAATATAAAAAGATTACTATCCACCAAGAAAATGACTTAAAGTCCTTATGCGCAACCAAGAACACATATAAATACCATTATTTTCTACCTTACAACTCATACCTACTAAGGTAGAACCAACATTCATTCATCGTATTGTCATTTTACAGCTTTTGGTCATATTCTACAACATTTTGATATTCAATGAATTATTTTTAATCAATTCTTTCAATTTGATTCTTATGTATGATCAAGTTAGTCTTCCACTTGTACTCACCTAGGATGCGGGTTTTCTTGAGGATCATCAATGTCTCTTGAGTTTCGGCCTCGTCCGGGTTGTAGACTTGGATCATGACATTGTTAATATTGGATGCCTAGTTATCATGACACGTGGTATAGGTTTGTCCTTCTAGGTGAAATGGACTATGGAATTGAATTTAATAAAATTATTTAATTTATTTATAAAGCCCAAATTAAACATTGAACTCAAATAAACATATATTTAATTAAAATTTGATATGAATTTATTTCGATAAAATTTATGTGTCAATATATGCCTCCAATTTCAGGGCTTGTTATAGTGCAGGCTTGATGACATTTGATGAGGAGACTTGAAGAGTAATAGTTCAGATAAATATTAATATTAACACGTTTAATTTTATTGAATCCATTTATTGCGATGAAGCAAGTTGTATTAAGGTCATGTGCAACTCTATTACGATATACTCGTAAGGACTTTTGTTAATTCAATCCAGCCGAGGGACTTATTAAAGTGAAGTATGTGGTGTTTTGTCTAATTGGAGATTTACATAGACCTCAACACACACACACACACACACACACAGATATATATATATATATATAGTACTGAAATAGAATACAAGTGAAAATAAGTATTCTAAAAGTATTGACTCAACGTAGCTCTCTTGAATTTATAAATATTGAAAAAGTTGAAGAAATACTTGTAATTGTATAAAGTTCAGTTCAGAAAATGAAAAAAGTTACGGTCTATCGTAATTTACATTAGTATAACATAATTTAATCAAAATAAAAATAAAAAATGTTATTAAATGAAGAGATTTTATTACTAATTGTGATAACCATAACCTATTTGAACATATTTATTCTTGCGTCATGAAAGCTGGAGCATGTATTACAAAAACATTATTCTCAGAGAAGAAAAGAAATTATATTTATATTTATAATATAAGGGAGTGAGAGAAATGCAAATTTGAAGTTAATAGTGTACCTACCTTCTTATTGTATCGGATACATTACTACTTGCTAATAATCTCTCTGATACATTAAGGTTGGGGTTCTCAAATCTTGTATAAGACATTCATTAAATTCACATGCATATATTTCACATCAGAATCATAGATGAAACATTGATACTTTGCCTTTCACGGCCATGATCACAAGTCACTAACAAAACCTAGAATACTTCAGTATACATAGTATCAAACAATTCTACCTTTTAAGTTGATCAATAGCTCAAACAAAATTCTACTTCGACATGTAATTTGATCATAACTTGCCCATCAAGGGTTATACATCCAACTCATATACAAACTACTATTGACATAATATTCACGAATAATAACTCAATTCCATAACTAAAACAGTATAATATTTAAAAATATCAATATACTTAATTCTTGAATCAATTCGCTATCACAATTGACAACTTAAGTGTTTGGGGGAAAATATTGGTTCGTAGGAGAAATCATCTTAATTCGCCATTAATTTAATACTCTATTAATAATTCACCACATCAAATCCTTGAAAAATTTTGTGGAAATGAACATATGATACATTGAAAACTTGGGTTTGGGGGGAACTATGAAGACTTCAAATCATCTTTTAAATTGGATCCTTGAAACAAACTGTGTCAGGGATAAAGACTACAATACGTATTAGCAAAGAACTACATAAAGATCACTTAAAAAAAATGAGATCTTGACCTTGAGATCTTGAATCCTTCACCTCCAATGGAGGTTTCTAGAGAGAACTTTTGAGAACAGAGGTGGATTTTGATTTGTGTTTTTATGTAATGAATTGAAAATTAGAGTTTAATACTTGTAAAATACCTTAATTAACTATTAATAACCGCCCCAAACCCTAAAAAACATATAGGTGAATTACCAAACCACTCTTTCATTAGCCGAACCAAATAAAAAATTAGGTGCTAGATCACTGACCCCATCCACGAATCGTGCATGAGACAACGGGGCATCCTAGTCTATATGACGTCTGGATTAGAGAGTGTTCATTAGACATCTTGACCTATGTAACAGGACCTCCATCCATTGTTGTACCTAATGGACATAGGTCCCATCCATAGGCCCAATTTTTAGGCAACGTCTTGGTTTCTTAGGGTCCTGGGAGTTAGGCTTTTGGGTCCTCCTAAAGGTACATTAAGTGGTCCTTGGGGAGTCGTACCTTGAAGTCCAACCCCTCAACACTTCAACCTATGATTTGGACAACATAATCCTCCGATAAAACTCAAAAGTAAACTTGTCAGGCACTTGTTTCACTTACACACTTTATGGGACGTTTCAATGCTTCTTCCAGAATTAGCATTTCTAGTGCTCCATGCCTTATTTTTATGGAAATATTCTTTAGTTTTTCAGCAATATCCTCATAGTGCACTCAACATAGAATCCATCAACAATAGTATCTTGCACAACCTTTCCATTGTCATCCTACCATCAGTAAAAATACTCCATTAATGACTCGCCATCAATGCGCGTTTCGGAACACTTGTGGTGAACATAGTGAATCCTTCCCAATAACTACTCAAAAACTCTCCAAGTAGTTCCACGAAATTATTCAATTTGTACTTGTGGTTAAAATTCTTAGACATTAGGAAATACTTTGCAACTCGATGCAATTGTTCCAATGTATGAATTGAATTATCTGGATGCTTAGCCAACCACAAAGCAACATTACCAATCAATGATAAAGGGAAAAATCTAATACATATGACATCCATATACAACTCAGACCAGAAAACACTAACATACTCTACTTAAATTAGCCATATGACCATGAATATCTTCCGAACCTAGCCCAGAAAACAACTCTCTCACTATAAGTATCTATGTATGACTCTTATTCACCAAAAATAAATGTCATGGAAGTAGGTGACGAAGAAAAATGGGCCCTTCTTATTCAACTATATTGAAGTCCACCTTCTATTTATCACGAATTCTCAATGTTGGCATATTCTACACCCTCTATGCATCTCCGATAAGATTTCCACCATGAACATGATCTTGCACATTAACAACCACAAGAGGCTGAAATTGTAATCCATCACCTAGATTCTATCCAATTGGATTGAAGTAGACCCCTCGATTATTCATTTTTCTCAAAGTTTTGCTCAACTTTGGCTCGTAGGGGGTCAATAGTTCGCCTCGACTAAATTTACTTGCCATAAACTAGAGCATAATACTTTAGAAAACAAAAACAAAAGAAAATATTAAATTAGGAATTAATTGACTATTGTTCAATATTATAGTTAAATTTAATCTAAAAGCTTTATTCCACGACCGGGTGAAAAAATTTGATACACTCAAATTACATATACCTAAAAAGTATAAGCGGTCATTGTCAAATAAAGAGTCCAACTTTGATGTGCTTAAATTACACCTCCTTTGTACAGCCAGTAGCAGCGAGGCCACATATAACATGTGCCCACTTCAAAATGAAATCTAAGAAAAATAATTACCAATACATGAATAAGAACTATTCAAGAATTGCATCATTATTATTATATGTTATTAATTACTCATGGTTCCCACAACCCTAATTGTGGCTTTATCAGCTCATGCTTGAAAGAACACAATTCATATTTTCATAAAAATAATTCATGAACTTAGGATTAGAGTAAATGAAACACTAAATCTCCAATTCAAGTTCAAAGTAAAACACTTATAGAAAAACTAGGAATCAAATTGCTAAAGTTTGAAGTTAATTCCACAAAGATACACCAAAACTAGAAATAAACTATAATGTCTAACCCCCCTTAAATTAGGTTTATATCCCCTATTTATAGAAAAAAATGTCCTATATGAAAAGAAACAAAAATAAGGAAATAACATGTTAGGACATAGTTTCAATTGACACTTCAACCGATGGACTGTGTGTCGACCTACGGTCCTTCGGTCCCCTCTATGGATCAAAACATAGACAATTTCATCAGGTAATAAAACCTTCAATTTTATGAACTTCATTGATGGTTGTGCAGGATAGATCGTGCTCAACCTATGGTTTGTCGTCTTGCTTTGTGGTTCAACACTTGTCAGACTTCCCCGATGTTCCACCAATGAAACACCACCTACGGTCCATGTAGTAGGTTACTATTTATCATCGAAATCCGTTGTTTGAGTTTCTAAAATTCATTACCCATGTAAAGACCTATAATGTCCCATCCACAATCCATCGATAGACCTACAATTTGTGGATGGCACCATTGGTATCTACTTCAACAAATTTCAGCTCATATATCCATGAACCGCATCTAAGCCCATTTACCTTGAAACATACATACAAAACATGATTTCTAATACAATATGGACCTAGACACAAACAACATCTAAGTGAAAAGCATAAAAAATACAGTAAACTCATGGTATACAAATACATTACTTAAACTTGTTGTTTGTCCTCAAGCTACACACTTCAAAATTGAAAGACCCCTTTGTAGAAGAGGACATACCAAATCAAGCAATCGCATGACCTTTTTAATCAATTGCATTTCCTTAGTGCAACTGTTTTCAATTAGACTCAACAAACTAATTCGTACATATCAAAACAATTGATTGACTAACAAGCTTCACAACAAACACCTTTCATAATCTCCAAGGTATAAATTTTCCAAAAATGTATTTAGTGCTCTTACTTCAATACAAATACTTTTAGCCTTCCTTCGTGGTTCCACACTTGTCAGACTACCTGATGTTACCTAAGACACACACCCTATGGTCCATGAAGTGGGCTACAGTCCATCATCGCAATCAGTGTTTTGATTTACTAAAATTCATCCCCCCAGCCAAGACCTACAACTTCCCATCCACGATCCATCAATAGAACTACAATCTATGGATCTCACCATTGGTGTAAAGTTCAGCAGATTTTAGCTCGCATCTTCATCAACCACATGAAAGACTATATCCTCAACAATTTAGAAAAAAACATGAATTCAAATTCAATATCGCCTTACACACACACAACATCTCAGTGAAATGCATCAAAAATATCGTAACCTTATGGTATATCAACCACCTAAACTTAGACTTGTTGTTTGTCCTCAAGCGACACACTACAACTCTAAAAGACACTTCTGTGGAAGCAGATGTACCAACTAATGCAATCACATGTGTTTTTTAATCCATTTCATTTATTTATTACAACTATTTTCAATTAGACTCAACAAACTAATTCATATGGATCAAAACATAACATTTATCGATAAACATGATTATCAACATACACCTTTCATACTTACCAAGGTATCAATTTTCAAACAATGTACTTAGTGCCCTCACTTAAAGAAGAAATGCCTTTTAAAATTTTAGGATTTATTCAACACTACCGCTCTTGCTCAATAACATAGTCTTTCAATTATTTTCATTGCTTAGACTCTCCAAACTTGTAGCTATGATGATTATAGGACTTTATTAGTTTGCAATGAAGGATCTGGCTCAGGTGTGGTATATTTGGGTACTTTTTAGGGACTTTCTTCCCTCTTTACAATTACATTGGCTTTTTACCTCTTTTCTCAACCAATTCTTGACATGCTTTCATTTTTGTTTCTTTCCCTTAGCTGTCTTCAACACAGATGTTACTTTTGTATTTATAGCTCTTATTTTTACTTTCTTCTCTTTTTCACTTTATTTCTCTTTATTTCTTTCACCACTTTTGTGTTTCATCTTTTGTACAAAGTGATTTCTTCTTCTTTTTTGTTTCTCTCTTCAACACACAACTCTTTTCATGTTGGGCTATTGCCCATGTTCCAGCCAAAGGCCCATGGCCTAATCCTACTTGGAAAAGGCTTGGAATTATTCTCTTTATTTGGTTTCCAATTCTATTAGGAAAAGGATTGGAATAGTAATCCTATTTGTAGTTGGTTTTGGCTTTATAAGGAAAAGCACAACTCTATAAATAGAGGATGGTTTTGAGAGAATAATTAATTGCTCATTGGTATTGTCTTTGAAAGACATTAGAACATAAGAGACGTTTTTGAGAGAGCTTTCAACAAGAGAAAAAGAGAGAAAGAAAAGGGTTGTTTTGCTGCAGTCTTTTCTCCGACCAGTCACGTTTAGATCGTGTTTACGGATTAACTAACCGTTGGATCGGGCTGAAATTCCGACTGAGTGTCCGTGACATCTTCATGGTTGATTTGAACGGTGGTGATCGGATTCGGAGGTCATAAAAATCCTGTTTTAGGTCCCGAACAGAAGGTGGGTTTGGGTGGTGTTTCTTTCTATTTATCTTTTGTTGGTGTAGCTATTGTTTGTTCTCTTTTGGAACTAGTTGTGTAGACATTAGAGGAATATTTGTAACCCTCTTATTTTTATAGTGAAGCAATTCGTATCTTGTCGATCCCGTGGTGTTTACCTTCGGTTTGAAGGATTTTTCCACGTTAAACTTGGTGTTCTTTATTGTTAGATTTTCGGTTTAATCTTTTTTTTCACAACAACTGGTATCAGAGCTAAGGAGATTCAACACGATCACTGAAGATGGATAGTTCGAAGCTAGGAATTGAGAAGTTTGATGGATCCTATTTCAGTTTCTGGAAGATGCAGATCGAAGATTATCTGTACCAGAAAGATCTTCACGAACCGTTGACCGGGGTGAAGCCGGAATCCATGACGGAGGAGAAGTGGAAACTCAAGGATCGCCAGGATCAAGGGTTGATCCGGTTAACTTTGTCAAGAAACGTGGCGTTCAACATCGTGAAGGAGAAGACTACGTCCGGTCTGTTGAAGGCATTGTCAAACATGTATGAAAAACCATCGGCTACGAACAAGTTATATTTGATGCGTAGATTGTTCAATTTACAGATGTCTGAGAATCGATCCGTTTATGATCATATAAAGGAGTTCAATATGATTGTGAGTCAACTCAATTATGTGGATATTAATTTCGAAGATGAAATTAAGGCGTTGATTTTGATGTCATCTCTGCTCGAGTCTTGGGATACTGTTGTTGCTGCGATGAGCAGTTCCCGTGGATCTGAGAAACTGAAGTTTGATGAAATCCGTGATGTTGTTCTTAGCGAAAGTATTCGCAAATGAGAAGTGGGAGATTCATCGGGCAGTGCTCTCAGCATTGATTGAAGGGGGAGAAGTAAGACGAAAGGCCAAAATCAACACGGTCGATCAAAATCAAAGAATCGAGGAAAATCCCTGAACAGATCAAATGTGACTTGTTGGAACTGTGGAAAAAAAGGGCACTTTCGGATGAACTGTACAAAGCCAAAGAAAAAACAGAATCAGAAATTTGGAGAAGACAATGATTCTGTAAATTCAGCAGAGGACATTGGGGATGCTCTAAACCTTAGTGTGAACAGCCCGGTTGAATCATGGATTTTGGATTCTGGTGCATCATTCCATTCGTCTCCAAGCAAGGAGTTGTTCCAAAATATCAAATCTGGAAATTTTGGAAAAGTATATCTTGCTGACAATAAAGCCTTTGAGATTGAAGGAAAGGGGGATGTTTGCATAAAGACCACCTCAGGAAACCAGTGGACATTGGAGGATGTCGGATATATTCCTGGGATCAAGAAAAGTCTGATCTCTGTTGGTCAGTTGGATAGCACGGGATATGCAGCAGAGTTTGAGAAAGGTTCGTGGAAGATCGTGAAAGGTGCTATGGTAGTAGCTCGTGGCACCAAGTCTTGAACCTTGTACACCACTGCAGGGTGTATAAACATGGCCGATGTTGCTGAAAGTGCTTCCGGTTCATGTCTGTGGCACAACAGACTTGGACACATGAGTACTAAAGGAATGAAGATGCTTGTTGCAAAAGGAGCATTAGAGGGTCTGAAGTTTGTTGATATGGGTCTTTGCGAGAGCTGTGTTATGGGCAAACAGAAAAGAGTAAGCTTCACAAAGACTCCTAGAGAGCCAAAGAAAGTACAGTTGGGAATGGTCCATACAGATGTTTGGGGACCATCTCCAGTATCATCACTTGGAGGATCCAGTTTCTATGTTACCTTCATTGATGAATTCATCAGGAAGGTATGGGTTTACTTCTTGAAGAATAAGTCAGATGTGTTTGCAACTTTCAAGAAGTGGAAAGCTGAAGTTGAGAATTAGACCAGTTTAAAAGTCAAATGCCTAAGGTCTGACAATGGAGGAGAGTATGACAAATTAGAGTCCAAGGCATTCTGTGCAGCTAAGGGAATCAAATTGATGAGAGCAGTTCCTGGTAAGGCAAGGCAGAATGAAATTGCTGAGAGGATGAACAGATCATTGAATGAGCGTGCAAGGAGTATGAGGATACATTGTGGGCTGCCCAAAACACTTTGGGCGGATGCTGTAAGCACAGCTGCATACTTGATCAACAGGGGACCATCAGTCCCTTTAGGGTTCAAGATTCCAGAAGAGGTGTGGACAGGAAAAGAACTCAAGTACTCACACTTGAGGACTTTTGGTTGCACTGCTTATGTTCATGTGGATCCAGAAAAGAGAGACAAGCTTGATGCCAAGGCTGTGAAGTGTTACTTCATAGGCTATTGTTCTGATTTGTTTGGTTACAGGTTTTGGGATGAAAAGAACAGAAAGATCCTGAGACATTGTGACGTGACATTTGATGAGTCTGTCCTGTACAAGGACAGAGAGCAAAAGGTTCTAGAGATTACAAAGCAAGTGGGAGTTGATGTTTAGTTGTCTTTGAAAGACATTAGAACATAAGAGAAGTTTTTGAGAGAGCTTTCAACAAGAGAAAATGAGAGAAAGAAAAGGGTTCTTTTGCTGCAGTCTTTTCTCCGACCAGTCACGTTCAGATCGTGTTTCCCAATTAACTAACCGTTGGATCGGGCTGAAATTTGGACTGAGTGTCCTTGACATCTTGATGGTTGATTTGAACGGTGGAGTTCGGATTCGGAGGTCAGTAAGATCCTGTTTTAGGTCCCGAACAGAAGCTGGGTTTGGGTGGTGTTTCTTTCTATTTATCTTTTGTTGGTGTAGCTATTGTTTGTTCTCTTTTGGCACTTGTTCTGTAGCCATTAAGAATATTTGTAACCCTCTTATTGTTATAGTGAAGCAATTCGTATCTTGTCGATCCCATGGTGTTTACCTTCGGTTTGAAGGGTTTTTCCACGTTAAACTTGGTGTTCTTTATTGTTAGATTTTTGGTTTCATCTTTTTTGTCACAACATTTCATACCCTTTTTCTTTATGTTTTACTTTATCATAGCCACCCTCAACTTATTTGTTAGCATGAGTTCAATAACGGACCAAAGCCAAGATCAAAATAACATTTTGATAAGTCATGCTCACTTTGACATGTGGCCTAAGTCAAGGTGCACATGTCAAAGGAGGGATTGAGGCCAAAAATTTATTAGGTTGAAGCATTGGATCAAAGGGAACATTGATTTTGTTTGGTTTGATGATTATTATCTTGAGTGAACTTATTAGAACAATAGCCTCTGATAATTTCCCAACTTATAGCCTAGATTATCTTAGTAGGACCAGTGGAGCAAGTTTTATATTTGACACACTATATAAATATTAAAGGTTGCCTCATACACAATTGGCACATTGTTTCATTATCTTATTATTCGATTGCGTAGTTTAAGTATTTGATTAAGTCATGAGGTAAAATCGGTTCTTTATCATTTTATATTAAAAACCAGTACATTAAACTTATCAAGCCTACCAATCTAGCACATTTCACACTTTTTTGAAGGTGATTATTTTGATGCTTTTGATTCTATCATGCTTTCATTTTCCTACTTACATTGACACATGCACTCCAAAACATGCCGGATAAAAATAAGATAAAATAGACTCTTGGAGAAAAGAACACAGGAAAAAAAACCGCAAGAGAGCATTATGAGTTGGGTTAAACAGACTTCACCCTATAACTTAAAACTAATTTACGCCGACCCCAAAAAAAAGTTCAATTGTCCCTAATGCACAAAAGAAAGGTAAAACATAGAATGAAGCAATTTTTTGGGGGATATGGAGTGAAGACATCTCAAGAAGTGGGTGGATTCTGCTTTCCGGAGCCCGCTAGATAGACACTAGCAATGTCATTAGTAGCTCTCCCATCAACTATCCAAACACCCTCAATAATGCTCACACTATTGAATGGGACAACACCTATCTGTTTGGCCCGCTACTGTATAATCTTCTCATCCACGAAGAACGCCCATATGGCAACCTCATACTACTAGCGCTCCTTATTTTTCAATCTCTATGTCTTAACATCATAAGAGATTCGATCGGAGTGATTCCGCTTCCCAAGAAAATGGAAAGAGTCATTTGGTGGCATTGATCCACCCAATAGGGCAGACATCACAACCAAATTATCCTCCTCTCTAGAAAAAGTCTTTGGTGCAGACTCAAGAGGGGATACGAGGGTATCAAGATTATCAGGAAAGCTGGCCGACTCTATCTGGAATGTAGTAAAGTCATAGTCTGGGCTAGCCTCTCCAATACTCAAAACTCAAACACATTCAATTGATTATGAACGACCTGAGTCTTCCAGTCCATTCTATACACCATTATAGACTCAACTTTCTTAATCAAACGCTACATTCATGTCCTAATATGTTATGAAATTGTGGTCATCTGTGTTTACAACTTCAAAACTTGATCTAGAGGAACTAAAGTAAACCTAGAAGAAGGAGTCGATCAACAAGAGCTAGAGGCTTGACTATTGTTCAAAGACAAATGATCATAGTCACCCATTGTAGGAACTGGAGAGACAATGTCATCAATATACATCAGCTCCAAATATGAAAAAAGATCATCCCCCAACATTGGTACCGTAACATGTGGATCTATGCGAAGGTGAACCTAAATTGGTATCATCCCAAATAAGGTTGATATTCACTGTCTTGGTTTCATTTAGTAACTACTCACAGTGCTAAATAGGGACAAAATCATTATTAAAGAGTTGGATGATGAAGCCTTGGAAGAGCAGGATGCGGAGGTCTTAAAGTCCCACTCATATATTTGCGCAATAAGGATGTGGGCGAAGTCTATCTGCCAACCTACTACCGCAGCAACAACATGAACTTTACAGCAAATCATAGTATATCAATCCTTATGCCCATGCGAAGGGTGGAAATCCACTTATTACGCTCTTCGTCTGCAAAATAATTTCTTTCTATACACCTAAAATGTGACTCCTTCTAATTAAAATTCCTCGGAAATGCTTCCCATTAAAATATACTCATCGTTTAGTTGAATTGTACCTGTAGATTGGTAGAGTATAATTTGGTCCAAAGATAAACTTGCAAAGGATGACCTCTAATATATCAAATGTAAAACCTTTCACTAAGTAAGAGTCAAGTGGAGGCTGAGCAATGGTCTTGGTCCATTTAGATATGGAATTCTTAAAGTGGCGGCATAGAAAGCATAGAACTTTGGACTATCACTTCGATGTAAGCCCTTGGGATCCACGACATCCACTTACATATATGCCTATTATAAATCTTATTGAAGAGTAAAGTCATGCGGAGGATGTCAGTCAGAACACGACGTCACTTAGTAACAAGTCTAGTCATCATCTCGTGCTTATTTAACATACGAGCATCAGAGTATATCTGATAATTTCCTGATATGCACCATTAGTTTAGCTCAGTAGTGACTGGTGCAGGCTCAGAATGACACAAAAGAGGAGGCGGTTCTTCTAATAGAACCTGATCTAGACAATGACATCAAGCTGACATATGATCCGATAAGTGTCGGCCCCTCCTTAGATTGGGAGGGAACTGACCTCTTCGGAGCTCACCTTTTGGGCTCTATTTCATGTAGTGAGAGGATCAGTAGGGGAGGTATTGTTTTCTTGCAGAATGTACTCTTCATCATTCTAATCAATCAGACATCAATGATGTGCTACAGATTTGGACATGCCCTTTACGGCGTATGTGGCAGCTTGGTACCTAGGAATCTTCGTTAATACCAAAACAATACATTAAAACTCATTGAAGAATTTTAGAAAACAAAACGAAGCAAAAAAAAAAGTAACAAAAATATGGAGAAAAGTTGAACCATCGACCCAAGGTAGGCACCTACGGACCGTCGATGGAACGATGGTCCGTGGGTCCTCTCCATAGTTTAGAGTACCCCAAATTTGATCTCTTATGTGGGAACCATGAATGTGAAAAATGGTTTGTCGATGGAACAATGGATCGTAGTCCACATTGTTGTTCTATAGTTTTCTATAACTTTAACGTACCAACGAACCTCGATCTTTGGTCAAAAGGTTGGAGTCATAGGTCAGTGTTGTGCCAGGTTTTAAAACATGAAAACTTTTTCACACATTTGTCTTAACAATTACATTAGATTATAGATATCATCCACTAAGAGAGGAGGAGATTGATAGTAGGGGATGTGGGTAATTGTTATGGAAGTGATATTGGAGAATTAATGTAGGAATATTGGTATTTGAAGGGTTGAGAAAAAGTTGAGGGGGAGGGGGGATTTTGGCAGTACTAGATGCCTTAAAATGATAGGTTTTTGTTTAAAAGGAGTCCAGATCGTGTTAGCAGAAACCCTAGGTTGGACCCACAAGATCCTGTTGACAATCTTAGGATCAACCTACAGACCAGGGATTAGGTATGTAGATCACTCTGACATATGAAAATATTAATAAACTTACTTGGGAATGACGAATGACATTCACGGTCCGTGGATTGAGTTGAACTACATAAAATTGGTGGTTAAAACATAATTGTCCAAATGTGATTTTTTACAAGATTTATATGTCATTCTCTTTATATAAAATATAGGAAATTCTGCATGAACCCTTGACCTTCACAAATCTGTTGGGTCATATTCCATATGCTTATCTTTATTATATTGAGCATAGTGAAACCTGTTGGGGTAAACTATTAGGGTTTAGGATCCTAATATTTAAGGGTTAAACGTCGATACCATGTGTAAAGCTTTTTTATCTACACCGTCTAGGAGGGTTGACGAGGAAGTGGTGATAAAGAGAGTTCCTCCCTGAGGTAAACAAGCGCCCCAATGTGGACAAGATCCACAAGGTTTGCAAGTTCCTCATGGTGAGCAAGTCCATAATGTGGGTCAAGGGAATGAGGTTCAGGTGGTTCCCCCAGAAATGACTAATAGGGAGATTAGAGATGAATAATTGATGGTGAAATCATACCTTTACATTCCACAAAACCCTCCCCTAGCTTGTCTTTAATGGTATCTTCCAATAGAGAGAGAAAGAAGAGAGAAGGAAGAGAATTTTGTTTTGTGAGTTTTAATTAGTGTAATGGGGTTGAGGTATTTATATGGGAGGCTAATTAAGTTAATAAGACATCCCCTAATCCCTAACTAACCACCAAACCCCTGAATTAGTTAGATAAAACTCAGTTAAAATTGTGCAGCAAAATTTGACCTTAACAGACGAGATCTGGTCGATGCCTCATGGCTTAGTAAATTTTCTGTATCATGTAAGGGTACCGACGTATATGGGTAAAGATTACAAATTAGTCTAATTAATTATGCCAAAAAATAATGCGTGGTTATGAGTCTTTTTAATTGACAAAGCGTTAGACCAATATTAACAACTGCTATTAAATAACCTAATAGTTGTATGTCCTCAAAATAGATAATTTCACTACTCATCTTTTTCCGACAACGAGTCTATACATTACTAACCCCTACCTTTACCTCAAATAAGACATTAGATCAATGTATGGCTTAGCTTTTACCCTCTCACCAACTGACATTAGATTATTAGATATCATCCACTTAATTTCTATTGTTAATTTTTTTTCTTATTAACTACCTCCATCGTTAGACAAGTAGAAACTAGGATATTTGTAACGCGTGCACTCATTAAACACAGTTCTTACTGAAAGAATTACCAAACCATGCATAAACACTATTCAAAAATTACTGAATTATTATTCATACGTTGTTAATTGCTTATGGTTTCCATAACCCTAGTTGTTGATTTAGCTACTCACAATTCATGTTTAGATAAAAAGAATTCATTAAATTACTTTTATAATAGATGAAACCCAAATCTCTAATTTAAGTTCGAAGTAAATGTCTTATAAATCGGAATTCGGAAATCAAATTTCTAAACATTCGAGTTAATTCCACAAAGAAACACCAAAATATAGAAGTATGCAATAATGTCTAACCCTAAAAAACGATGTTTATATCTCCTATTTATAGAAAAACATATCTTAAATAAAATAGTCAAAATTAGTAATAACAGCTGGGGACATAGTTTATGTTGAAACTTCAACCTACGAAGCAAGGGTCGAACTACGTTCCGTTTATCCACTATGTGGCTCAACACTTAGAAAATTTCATCACATACTCGAACCTTCAACGTTCTGATTTTTATCAATGTATGTCTAATGGACGATGCGTCGACATACGGTCCATTGTCTTACTCTTTCGCTCCACACTTGTTAGATATCCTTTATGTTCAAGTTATGGCACACCACCTACGGTCAATTAAATAGGCTACGATCTGTCCTGGAATTCTTTTTTTGATTTACTAAAACTCATACATCATTCCAAGACCTATGATTTCCCTTCCACAGTCTGTCAATGAACCCTAAGGTCTATGGATTGAACCGTTGGTGGCTACTTTAGAAAATTTAAGATCTCATCTAAGCCCATTTCGTGGAAACATTAGACGCAAAATATTAAATTGCCCTAGAGACTTAAAACTTCTAAGTGAAATGCAACAAAAATGTCGTAAACTTAATATATAATAGCTATTTATCTCTATTCCTCCTTATCGAATGTCTTTGAAAGAGCCTAAGGAATTAAATGAACTATTGAAATGTTTTTCGATAAGAGTTTCATTAAGAACAAATATCCTCTTCCAAGGATAGATTGTTAAGGCAACATGTTGATTATCTAGGGTTCGAGGCCATAAAAGGAAAATGACATGTTAGGGTGTTTAAGTTCAAAATCCTACCCTCTCATTGAAAACAACCACAGAATATATAACTTAAGGTGAAGATCATCTATTATATATATGTGTATAGTCATGTTATGAATTCTTTTAGTAGAGTACACTTTCTAAGTCAATTACCCAAATCATAATAAGATTTAATTGAACGTTGTTAAAAAGATCTTTTATTATGCATATAATTCTTCTATTTTATATATATATATATA
>NC_028642.1:16135834-16181410 GCF_001406875.1 Solanum pennellii | reverse complement strand
TATATATATATATATATATATATATGTATAACTTCATTATTGGTTCTTATTGTTAATTATGATATGAATATACCTTATGGACATCTGTTAACCAGCACTAAGAATAGGTTATGGCCATCGGAAAGGACTTTTGTTGTACAATTATGGTATATACCACACAATGCCATATTTTCCTTGGAGAATGAGGACTCACCGGTGATTTTGCTGAACAGGAGATCCGGAACCAATCCAAACGTGATCTGGATGCTGAAAACCTTAACGTACATTAATAGAATATGTTGTGCACGGATGCGTCAGTACTTAAAAGGTATTGAGCATGAAGGATAAAGTAAAAATTAAATAACATATAACTTAACAAGGAAATAAATCAATGAACTAATCTAAAGAGGACAAGGATACTGAATCTTGAGATAAGTAAGAATAGTGACAAACTTATAACATGCTAAAACCGCATAGTTTATATACTAATTAAAAAGGCAATACAATGGAATCTAACTAAACTGTGGGAACTACTAATAACCGATAATAAAAGCACATGCTAAATGTGAATTCTGATACACTCAATCGAGATGACCTAATATACCCTGCCAGAAGGATAAAACAATGGTGGCACAATCACTACATTGATTCCCACAAAGGGGACTTATAAACCAGGTGGCTAGTAGTTGTGGGACGTTTTGGATATGATGACCCCTATTCCTACTGAATATTATGTTACTCCTAATGAATTAAGTGGTGAACTAATTATCACTAAGATTTTGGAAATACTGGAAAGATCAAACTGAACATGAAAACTAAGAATGCAAAAATTAATCTTATAATATGTAACAACCCTAAAAATGTATAAGATAAGTAATGCTTAATGTGTCTAGAATGACTACGATTAGACTGGGTTCACACGGATTGATGCGCGTAGAACCTGGACTCTGAACCATTACAACAGCCAAGCCAACTAACTTGGGAAGTTAGTTGAGCTTGTAAAGGTTGGGTCCAACAATGTAGAGCTCTCAAATACGAAGATTTACTGAAAAGAGTCTTTACCGGACATAAAAAAAGAAATCTAAGGTTTGAAGGGTCTAGGGGTAAAATAGTCTTTTTTCTGGCTAAGGGTAGTATCCTAATTACCCTAAATATTTAATTAATTATTTAATTATTAAAGTGTAGGGGAAATTTTGGGAGAGAGGGCCGAAATGGAGCCCTTGAAATGGAGTTTGGCTCCACCCAATTCAAACCTAAGTGGGAGCAATGATTTAATGTGATTTTTGTTATTGGTGAATTAATTTAGTAAATTAATAATAAATGGATATTTTTAAAAGGAGAATCAGACTTAATTATAAATTGTTATTTATTTATTATGTTTTTGTAAAAAAATTGACTAAGTCTTGCCAACTATCGTCGTTTTAAGAGTCACTATCTCAAACAAACTCTCTCTCTCGTCCAAATTGTTTTTCTTGTCTGCAAAAGTAGAAGATATAAACATTATAAAACAATCAAAAGTTCTTTACACTGAATGAACTTACACAAAAAAATATACAAGCAAGCAAGCTAAATTAATTAAAGAAAAGGTATGGGTTTTCTCTCTTGGAATCCTTTCTCCAAGAGAAATTTCTTTCTACAAAATTCAATGTATGAAACTAGGGCTATCCCCTTAATTGTTGAACTCCTTGTCCCTAGTCTCCTTCTGATTTCAAACTAAATTAGTTTAGAAATCATGTTGTTGGTATGGTTGCTGGTAGCTAAGTGTGAAATCTCTTTGGCAATAGTATGCATGATTAATGATGTCAACCGAAAATGATGTGGTGCAATGTGTAAAATGTTTGTTGTTGTTCTCCATTTGAAGTCTTAAAATGGCTTGTTTGATGATTAGAATTATTGTGCATAAGGTGTGTAAATTATGATGTTAAATGAAGTGTAAGATGTTTGATCTTAAGTGGAAAAAATCTAAGCTAAAATAACAATGAATCTACACAGAATAATGTGTTAAACGAATTGTGAAAGTACCTCAAAACGAACGTATGAATGTTGTTAAATAAAGTCTAGAAAACTGCATAAAATTTCAAGCACTTGGTGATGGAATTTTCCTCCAGAATTCTTGAGGTTTAAAGGTTTTAAAAATATATTTAAAACATGTGAGTTTAGTGGGGATTGAACCCAAGACCTCACTATATAAAAGCTGGAAAAAAATGAGAGGTGTGGGATTCGAACCCACAACCTCTCGGCAAAATAAGAGTGTAAGAGGGGAATTTTAAACTAATAAAAATAATGGTAGGAGTGGAATTCGAACCCACCACCTCTTGGCTGAAGGAGGAGACAAACATTGAAATAAAAAAAAATAAAGTGAGGCTATGGGGGCTTGATCCCACAACCACACTGTCAACGCTTAAGTAGTTAACTTTTAGATGAAAATAAAAATAAGGATGTTGTGGAGGTTCGAACCCACAAGCTCTATGTCCCAAGAGAAATAAAGAAAAAAATAAAGAGGGGTTGTGGTTGTTCGATCCCACAACCTCCTGATTAAGCCGAAAGGGACAAGGAAAATAGATAGGAAAATAAAAATGGGGCTTTGGGGGTTCGAACCCACAAACCCTCGGCCAAAGGAGAGAAGTTCTAGCAAAAAAGGAACTAAAAGAAATGTTGATGTTGGGGTTCGATCTAGTGTCCCAATGTCATGAGGACTAAAAATAAAATCAAAGAAAAATGTAAGTGTTGTTCAAGGGATTTGAAATTGGGTTTCCTTTCCCCAAATTTCCGTATTCATACATAAATCGTACGTGAATTATATGTCCAACAATAATGTCACCTACTTAGATGGAAATCGAAATCTTTGCATTCATACAAGATACATAAGTCTTGTACTACATAATCTTAGGAAGCTATGAGTCACCTAACCAACTATGAATGAAGCCTCATGGCTTGTATGTACGATTAAAAATAAGTGAACCTAAGATGTATGTAATGAAATAATGAAACCCTATAAGGGTTAAGTACAAGTGTATGGTACACTAAATGGCAAAGTGCATTGGCATATGACTAAATGGACAATGAAATCATGAAATGAACAATGAAATGATAAAACGCTAGAAGGCTTAAGTAAGAGTGTGAAACACACAAAATGGTCAAGTGCATTGGCATATGACAAAATGAACATTCACGTAAAAAGGGGTGAGTAATTATGAAGAGAAAATGTGGTAATGTTAA
The DNA here is from genome assembly GCF_001406875.1 of Solanum pennellii. Taxonomy (NCBI): domain Eukaryota; kingdom Viridiplantae; phylum Streptophyta; class Magnoliopsida; order Solanales; family Solanaceae; genus Solanum; species Solanum pennellii. The sequence goes on along the minus strand of NC_028642.1, from coordinate 16,178,212 downwards.
TAAATGTAGTGACAACATGATATGAGGTTAATGTAAAAGATGGGATGAATCTCAAATAAGTCTATGTAAATGTTACCAAAACGAACTCACATATAAGAGTGTAAAGTTAATGAAGAGATCAGTCTGTATGAACACTGTAATAAAAGTATTGAGATTAACACACTTAATACTAATGATGAGATGAGAAATGATCTATTGATATATGATGTCCTCAAACTGGAATGAAACTTCCATGACGTATGAGTTGAATTAAATGGAACTTTATACTGAGTACCGATAGACTAGCAATGAGCGGTGATGCTTCATTAGGGAAATGCAGAGGTTCACGTAATTCTCATGAGATGAGATAGTCTGGCATGCCGGGTATGTGTCTCCATATATCTCTAAGTCTTTGAACCTATATTGACAATATAGGGATCTAGCAGGATTCAATCCCCTATATATTCTAGCATGTTTTGGGTCACTTTGTCTGGTTATTCCACCTCTTTTTGGTGTGGGGCAGACACTAGATTTCATTATGCTCACATGATCTATGTCGGTTAAAGTTAAAGTTCCCAAAGAATGAATAAGGCAATACACAAGTGATGCATATAATGAAATGAATGATACCAAAGGTGTAAGGATAGGATAATCAAGAGGTGAGCTAGACTTAAGTAATGATGCTAGGTTATTCTTGGTCATTGCACAACAAACTCGATGAGAGTTTAAACTACATCCTAGGTATTAATGGTGATTACACTAGTATATGAAAGATTTAAAAAAGAAGTACGTATGAATGAATAAAGCAGACTCTGTGTTTGCTAATGAAGGCTCCCTAGTTGAGGTCCCATATGTTGAGCCCTCATTTTCGGAAGTCCTAATGTAAAGTCCATGATTCAAAGGTCTCATGGAATATGAAAGAATGATATGAAGTACGTGATATGATATGTGAAATATGCTATATGCTGTTTGCAAAATGATAAATTTGATGATGCATGTTACACTCATGGCATGACTTCCCTAATCAAATTTTGGCAAGTCCACTGACTTGACTTTCAATAAATCATGTTCTTAGGAAAGAGTTATCTTTCTCGTGCATGTCCTTGGTGTGTGCTTGCATATACCCATTCTTAGTAAATGTGTGTACTAATTCAATACAAATATCTACGTTTAGGTGTGGGCACAGGTGGACGTTATATCATACGGTACAACGTTGCCACAATCCGGATGTGGAGCTTTAATCCGGACTTGGTAGGCCCTCATGCTTTCGAGGTTGTCTAATGTTATTGTCTAGCTTAGATGTAGGCCTTAGCTAGTGGAGCATGTTCCACTAGTGTTTTGTTTCCCACTTCATTTAAGATTTTGTATTGGTGCCGTTTTGGCAAGTACACATTTAATGCAGCTATGAACTATTTCTTTCATTTGATGATTTTAATGCTAGATGGTTGATTGTGAACATTTATGAGTTTATGTAGGATGTCTTATATAAATGTTAAAAAACAAAAAGTTCAAAATTTCTACTAAAATTAACCTAGATGAAGTAACGATGACGTATGTAGGCTTGTCTGCGACCTCTGAGAGGTCAATGTCACCAGTCTCGTCTGGGGTCTAGATTTCATTCGTGACAAAGGTGGTATCAGAGCTATAGGTTAAATTTGCAGGATAATAAGGTCACATCAACCACATTGATTAGTTTCTAAGTCATGGTAGTGAAGTGCACCACTATCCTGAATTAGAGACTAGATGATGTGTAGGAAAATATCCCTTATTATGATCTTATCGTGTCTTTGCTAATGTCTGATTTCTTGGTGTTATGAGCGTGTCTAACATCAACTCTTGTTATTTTCAAAGAATGAATAACAAGAGAAACATTGGTCAGAGAAGAGGAGGAGCAGCTGCTGAGGACAATCAGGTTCCACCCCAAGCTCCAACTGAAGGAGTGGCCATGATAGTTAACCCAACTGAGTTAACTAATGCTGAGGTGCGGACCGCTCTGATTCAGATGGCTCAGGCCATCACCATGTAGGCCCAATTTTTGACGGCCTTGGCCAACAGATAGAATATATAAAGGGAGGACCCACTGATACATAGCATGACTGACAGGCTACAAGACTTCACGAGGTTTAATCCTCCTATCTTTACAAGTTCGAAATTTCAGAGGATCTCCAAAAGTATGTGGACGAGGTCCAAAATATTTTGGTGGCCATGGGGGAAACAGATACTGGGAAAGCTCAGATGGCTTCCTATCAACTCAAGGATGTTGCACAGACTTGGTGCAAGATATTGCAAGATAGTAGGGTGCTGGGCAGACTTCCGGTCACGTGGGAGTTATTTAAGACAGCTTTTCTGCAGAGATTCTTCCCCAGGGAAATGAGGGAAGCTAAGGTAAAGGAATTTATCAAACTGAAGCAAGGATATATGAGAGTCAGGGACTATTCCCTGAAGTTCGTTAAGTTGTCCAGGTATGGCACTTCCCTAGTGTCTATAAACAAGGATTATATGAGCAGTTTTCTTATAGGGATCGCCGAAGATCTGCAGGAGGAGTGTCGGTCTGCGATGCTCCACCATAACATGGACCTCTCCAGGCTGATGGTGTATGTCCAGCAGGTAGAGGACAACCGGAAGAGGAGGAGCGTTCGTGATTCTAGGAGGCCTAACACTTTTGATCAAGTAGGCTCCTATGAATGGAGGAAATAGGAACAACTTCGGTGTTCGTGAACAACCCTGGTTCAAAAAGGGGCAACAAAGTTCTGCGAACTCTAACTTTCAGAGGATTAAAACACTTACAGAAGGCAGACTGGAGCCCGAGAAGGACAATGGAGGTTATGTGAAGCATCCCAGAAAGGAGTGTGCCAAGTGTAGTCGTGATCACAATGGAGAGTGCCGACAGGGCACTAATGCCTGCTTCTGTTGCGGAAAGATAGGGCACATGGTCAAGGAATGCCCACAGAACAGGGGTCAGGCTGGAGGTAATGCTCAGCCTAGGCCTAATCCAAAGGGTGCAGTAGCAGTCGAGGCTCCTAAGAGGAACAGGTTCTACTCCCTGAAAGGCAGGTTGAAGCAGGAGAAGTCCGCTGATGTGGTCACAGGTATACTGCAAGTATTCTTAACTTCTTTTTATGCGTTACTTGGCCCAGGGTCTAGGTCTTCCTTTGTAACTTTTTTGCTTGCTCTCACTCTTGAGATAATTCCTAATGTTTTGCATGATCCTATAGTGGTTGGTAAACCTTTAGGAGAAAATGTAAGAACTAATAGAGTATATAAGGATTGCCCAATATTTGTATATGGTAAGACTATGTGTGCAAACTTGGTTGAGTTACCAATGAATGATTTTGATGTGATGTTATCACTGGCAATGGTCTAGATAGATAGTAGTGTCATTCGGGTATGAATTTTTTGAAGGGGGGATAATGTTACAACCCTAAAAATTTATAAGATAAGTAATGCTTAATGTGTCTACAATGCCTACGATTAGATCGGGTCGAACGGATTTATGCGCGTAGAACCACGCCTCTAAACCCTTGCAACAGCAAAGCCAATAACCTTGGGAAGTTAGTTGAGCTTGTAAAGGTTGGTTCCAACCATGTAGGGATCTCGAATACGAAGATTTACTCAAAGGAGTCTTTACCGGACTTAAAAAAAAGAAATCCTAAGTTTGAAGGGTCTAGGGGTAAAATGGTCTTTTTCCTGACTCAGGGTAGTATATTAAATACACTAAATATGTAATTAATTATTTAATTAATAAAGTGGAGGGGAAATTTGGGGAGAAAGGGCTGAAATTGAGCCCTTGAAATAAAGTCTTGCTCCACCCGGATTCAAACCTAAGTGGGAGCAATGATTTAATGTGATTTTTGTTATTGGTGCATTAATTTAATAACATAATAATTAATGGCTGGTTTAAAAACTACAATCAAATTTTATTATTAATTGTTATTTATTTATTAATTAAGGTTTTTTCTAAATTGACTAAGTCTTGCCTACTATCTTAGTCTTAAGAGGCACTATCTAACACAAACTCTCTCTCTCACGCCTAAATCTCTCTCTCTCTCTCTCTCGTCCAAATTGTTTTTCATGGCTGCAAAAAAAGAATATAAAAACATTAGAAAAAAATCAAAAGTTCTCTACACTCAAACAACTTAAAAGAAATATACAATCAAGCAAGCTAACTTAAGAAACGAAAACTTTTCATCATCTTCTCGACGGGTTTGTGTTGAAGGTTTAGGGGAGGTTTTGGGCAGCACTTGGAAGGTGTGGGAAGATACAAGAAGGTATGGGTTTTCTCTCTTTGAATCCTTTATCCAAAAAAAAATTATTTCTACAAAATTCATCGTATGATACTAGGGTTGTCTCCTATATTGTTGAACTTCTTGTCCCTAGTCTCCTTCCGATTTCAAACTAAATTAGTTCAGAAATCATGTTGTTGGTATGGTTTCTGGTAGCTATGTGTGAAATATGATGTTTATTGTGATTTAATAATTGGTAATAGTAAGCATGATTAATCATGTCAACCGAAAATGATGTGGTGTAATGTGTAAAATGTTTGTTGTTGTTCTCCATTTGAAGTCTTAAAATGGCTTGTTTGATGATTTAAATTATTTTGCATAAGGTGTGTAAATTGTGATGTTAAATGAAGTGTAAGGTGTCTGATCTTAAGTGGAAAAATCAAAGCTAAAAAAATAATGAGTCTACACCTAAGAATGTGTTAAACGAATTGTGAAAGTACCTCAAAACGAACGTATGAATGTTGTTAAATAAAGTCTAGAAAATTTCATAAAATTTCCAGCCCTTGGTGATGGAATTTTCTGATAGAATACTTGAGGTTCAGATGTTTAAAAATATATTTAAAACATGTGAGGTTAGTGGGGATTGAACCGAAGACCTCACTACATGAATGCTGGAAAAAAAGAGGTGTGGGATTCGAACCCACAACCTCTCAGCCAAATAAGAGAGTAAGAGGGGAATTTTAAATTAATAAAAATTATGGAAGGAGTGGTATTTGAACCCACCGCCTCTTGGCTGAAAGAGGAGACAAAGAGAAAAATTAAAAATAAAATAAACTGAGGCTATGGGGCTCGATCCCACAACCTCACTGTCAATGCTTAAGTAGTTCACTTTTAAATGAAAATAAAAATATGGAGGCTGTGGGGTTCGAACCCAAAACCTCTAAGTCCCAAGAGAAATAAAGAAAAAACTAAAGAGGGGTTGTGGGGGTTTGATCCCACAACCTCCTGGTTAAGCCAAAACGGACAAGGAAAATAGATAGGAAAAAATAAAAATGGGGCTTTTGGGGTTCGAACCCACAACCCCTCGGCCAAAGGAGAGAAGTTCTAGGAAAAAAGTAACTATAAAGAAATGTTGAAGTTTGGGTTCGATCTAGGGTCCCAATGTCATGAGGACTAAAAATAAAATCAAGGAAAACTGTGAGTGTTGTTCAAGGGATTTGAACATGGGTTCCATTGCAAAAATTTCCGTATTGATACATAAATCATACTTGAATTAAATGTCCAAGAATAATGTCACCTACTTAGATCGAAATCGAAATCTTGGCATACATAAAAGATACCTAAGTCTTGTACTACATAATCTTAGGAAGCTATGAGTCACTCAACAAACTATGAATGAAGCCTCATGGCTTGTATGTATAGACTCATAAGTCTAGCATACGATCAAAAATAAGTGAACCTAAGGTCTATGTAATGAAATGAAGAAACCTTAGAAGGGTTAAGTACGAGTGTAAGATACACTAAATGGCAAGGGTTAAGTAAGAGTGTGAAACACACTAAATGGTCAAGTGCATTCGCATATGATGAAATAAACATTCACGTATAAAGGGGTGAGTAATTATGAAGAGGAAATGTGCTAATGTTAATAAATGTGGTGACAACATGATAATGTAAAAGACGGGAGAAATCTCAAAAGAGCCTAAGTAAATGTTACGAAACGTACCACCTATGAAAGTATAAAGTTAATGAAGAGACCAGTGTCTATGATACTCTTCTGAAAAAATTGAGATTAACACACTGAATACTAATGATGAGATGAGAAATCATCTATTGAGATATGATGTCCTTATACTGGAAGCCAGCTTCCATGACCTATTAGTTTAATGTAATGGAACTTTATACTGAGCACCAATAGACTAGCTATGAGCGGTGATGCCTTCTTTTGGGAAGGGCGGAGGTCACGTATCATGAAAATCATTAATTTTGAGAGAATGAGTTTACTTTATTTCATTCTACATTTTTATGTGCATTTGATTACGAGTTGCTTATGGACTTTATGAAATGATGTTTTGAACATTCTTTACCTTGGAGTTGATGTTTCCATCTCGGAGATTGACGGCAAACAAAGTGTTAGACCTACGAATTACTTTTAATATACTACCGCCACAAGTCCTGAAATCTCTATTCCTGTTCCAATATTGTTGAGATCCATATCTGAAGTAATTTACGACTCTTCCTCCTAAGACACTTAGTAATTTGGAACGTCTTGAATTATGACGTCAGATATGGATGTGGCAATTTATAAGGCCAAATTCTATAAGCTCGCTAGATATTCCCTTTATTGGTACCTATTTCAGCAAATAGAGTTAAGAGATTCATGCACGGTTTTTTAGTCTTCTGCTCCATGCCCTAGCCCATAATATGAGTACCATGACTTATTCAAAACCAGTTGATCTATCTAGAAAAATTGAAGACAAGGTTCAAGAGGAGCATCCAACCTATGATGTACGTAAGAAGGCTAAGATAAGGGATCTTACAGCGGTGAATCAGGTGCAAATCACAAAACAACGAATAGGGAGGACAACAGGGCTCTGACACATGGAAAGATTTCAAGAAACCACACTTGAGCCACATCTTTGAGTTTTTTTAGCCACGCAATACATTAAGGATTTATGGTTTTAGGTTCCGATTTATTGTTACGGGATTAGATTGAGATATGTTATTCGGCATGGTACGTACCGAGTGTATATGGATATATAATTAGAAGACTTATCAGTCGACGTACCTAATAGTTTTGTGGTCTGTGTACTTATATCAATATTTATTGAGTATTGCAAAGTTTACTATAATAAATGAATTCAAATCATCAGATATATGAATTTAAATTTTCATATTGGTAGGTCTAACACTTATTGTGCCATTAATCTTTGTTAACCAAAATACATAACTAAAAATTTATAGTGACCATATCTAGTTCAAGAAAGATATTTTTAGAACATCTTCACCTCTCACCTTAAGTTAGTGATATCCCGACCTTAAGTCAATCATACAAAAGTAGCTAGCACCATGGAGTAAATCAAAGAGATCATTAATCCGAGGGAGAGGATACTTGGTCTATATGGTGACCTTATTGAGTTTTTTATAGTTAATGCATATTCTAAGGACCCATCCTTCTTCTTTAAAAAAAATACATCAGCTCCCCATGTGGAAATACTAGGTTGAATGAAACCCTTGTCAAGTAAATCTTTGAGTTGGAGCTTCAACTCTTTCAATTCGGCCAGAACCATTCGATATAGAGAATTGAATGGCAGTTTGTGTGTTAGTCTTGATGTTTGTCATAAATGGCACGACACTAGAATCAGATCACCATGCACTTGACATTTGGGATTAAGTATCAAAAGTAATATGAAGAAACCCCTAATTATACATGATATATCGTGGTTTCACGGTATTATTAATACTTTTTTCTTAAGTTTAGTGTGTCCAAAAGCCTTTTTGTGCTAATTTTTATATAAGTTTCTCCTTATTTGCAGGAGATCTGTCCAAAGATGAATGCGGAGGTTTTTGAGCGCAGAAAAAGCAGAAGAGACCACCTACGGAGCTTGTGACGGTCCGTCATGCTTGTGACAGTCCGTAGGTGGTAGCGTAGTGCAGCTGCTGAAGGAAAATGGGGAAGTCTGACCAAGTGTGGGGTTACGGAAAATGTGAGGGACCGTCGTAGCCATGACGGTTCATCCTGCAGGTTCGCCATGAAGATCAAAAAGTTGCCCCAGTACCCATATTCCAAGAGTTCAAGTGTTTTGGAACGGAGACTCTCGACGGACCGTTGTGCTCGTAACGATCTGTCATACCTGCTGTCGAGGGTAATGAAGAGAGCAGCAGAAGAAATTTCATCAAGTATGGGACGACGGAGTCCATGACGGTCCGTCGTGACCACGACGATCCGTCGCAATGTCCGTCGATCCAGCCGCATTTTTGACAGATTTCCAGCAAATAGAGTCCTTGTTTAATTAGGTTTTTATTTTCTATAAATAGTTCGAAAAACCTCATTTTTGAGGTTAGACTCTGGATCATTAGGAGAGAGTGGATTATTTGGTTTGTCCTTTGATTATTGTTAGATTCTTGATTATTTTGAGATTCTTTGAATTGATTGTTGGTGATTTTTGTTGATTAATCAAGCGAACTTTCGGATTTTACTCTTTCTCATTGAAGTAAGTACATGAATTCTTATACCATATATTTGAATATTGTGATTATGACTATGGGTAACTAAACTCCATAACTAGGGTTGTGGGAACCATAGGCAAATAATGAGGTAAAACCTAACCAAAATAACAATTCTAGAATAGTATCTTGCATGTATTGATAATTCTTTCGCTTAGAAGTCTTTTTAACGGATGGCCAACGTTAGACATCGCCTTAATGCTACTTGCCAGACCAAGGAGGTAGATAATAGGAAAATAATTATCAACATAGATTTAGTGTATACTATCTAATAGGCTAGAATTTATTGGTACGAGGTAATAACTGAGTCAAATATCGAATACGATGCTTAATATGAGGTAAAGATAAGCGTTAGTATAGCAACACACGTAGCCGGACCAAGGTGCGGAGTGAAATTTTCTAGATGCCAGACCAAGGATTAAGAAATACATAATTTATCACTTTGCATGCAAGATACTAGGAAAGAATTGTTATAGTTAGACTTATCAAGTTATGAACCTGTGGGGAACACGTAAGCCCTAGTTACTTTGATTAATTGATTAAACTCCAACAGTCGAAGCTGTTACTTGTCTCCTTTTATTTCGCTAGTTATTTTCATTTATTTAGGAATAGAAACCCCCTTTTTTTTAATCATTTTTGCTTTCCAAGGAAGTAATTGACTGAACAATAGTAGTAATAAATTGAAGTTAAGTCTAAACGATTTTCCTCGTGGGAACGATCCCAACTTCACTAGTTGCGTTATATACTTGACACGACCGCTTTACTTCTTATTTGAGAAGTAAGTTTGAGTGTATCAAATTTTGGCGCCGTTGCCGAGGAAAGTAGCTTTTAGATTAACTTATACTTATTACTATAGTTTTGTTGATATTTTCTTGATTTTACTTTGTTTTATTGTTTTTGATTCGTGCAGAACCACCATCCTTGTATGCCAAATACACGGAGAGGAAGAGAACCCTTGTTTCCCTACGATAACGAATTAGAGCGTACACTACGCAACATGAATAGAAACTAGGGAATTAATGATGATGATCCAAACCAGAACATCCCAGCTCAGGTTGATGTTCATGGTCAGTTGTTACCCGATGCTCCGGGTGAACACCAACAGAGGGGACAAAATCCCGCTCCACGGCCCCAAGCATACTATAGAGGCTATGACAACATAGCAGACTCCGATGGGCCACTTGTCTTGCCTCCTCTACCACCAGGCCACACCTTCGTGGTAACTAGTAGCCTGATGCAAATGCTCATTGCCAGAGTTTTGTTTTCAGGGCTACCTTCTGAGGATCCACATGCCCATATAGCTAAGGTAAGGGCAGTGTGTAAAAGTTGTGTAGGGAGGCCTGACTTGGAGTTGGATGTAATAGGGCTTAGAGTGTTTCCTCTCTCACTGACGGGAGAGGCTGGTATATGGTTCACTGAGCTCCCTTACAACTCAATTTTCACTTGGAACTAACTAAGGGATGTTTTCTTAGCACACTACTATCCGGTCTCCAAGAAAATAAACCACAAAGACAGAGTGAACAACTTTGTGGCACTACCAGGAGAGTCAGTTAGTAGTTCTTGGGATAGATTCACCTCGTTCTTGAGAAGTGTCCCAAATCACCGTATAGATGATGAGTCACTGAAGGAATACTTCTATCGGGGACAGGATGATAATAATAAAGCGGTGTTGGACACTATAGCAGGTGGATCTTATGGGGAGTGTCCTTATGCTGAGATTGCTGAAAAATTAGAGAAAATCTCCCGGAATAATAAAGCTTGGAGTACTAGGAAGTCAGATACCGGGAGAAATACCTTCGCAGTACAGTCCACTCACAACCCAGCCACAGATGAGATTCGTGAAGAAATGGCTCAGATGAGAACTGAGCTTGGGTTGGTACTAAAACATATCACTGGGGGTGCAGAAAAGATAAATGCAGTTAACTACTTGCCTAAACCACCACCTCCTAATGATGAATGCTATTATTCGGAGGAATCCTATGCAGTAAATGAGCAAACGGGAGGTTTCTGACCGAGCGCCCAACGCTCAAATAAGGATAATTGGCGCCAAGGTCAAGGGAACCAAGGTCCGATCTATGGTAACTATAACCGTGAGGGTCATTATGTCCGAGATGGAAACTACAACCGCGACAACAACTTCAACAAGGGTAACTACGGTAACATAAATGATACGAATGGGCCCTATGTCCCTCCTCAAAATCGTGAAGTTACTCCTAAGGATGGTGGAAATAGTATGGCGCGAGTTGAGGATATGTTGCACAAAATAATGAGGAGGTTCGATGCTAGTGAAAAGCACATTAAAGAGTTAAGGTGTGATTTACCAGGTGTTGGGAAAAAATTCGATACACATGCAATATCGATTAAGCAAATCGAGTTGCAAATGACCCAATTATCTGCGACTGTGAACACACGGCAACCGTTCACTCTTCAAAGCAACACTGTCCAAAATCCGAAAAATGATGTACACTGTATGGTAATCACTACTCGTGGTGGTAAGCAAACCATTGACCCACCTATGCCGTCTAATGAGGAAAAGGTGAGAAAGGATGATGATAAGGTGGTAAAGGGTAGTGGTGAAGCAGAAGAGAGCACTGGAAAAGATGCAGAAGTCCCTATGAAGGTAATTCCCATGCCTAGACCACCACCACCCTTCCCTCAGAGATTAGTGAAAAAGACCGAGGATGGTAAATATCGGCGTTTTATAACAAACTGAAGCAACTTTCTATCAATGTCCCTTCGGTAGAAGCTCTTGAACAAATGCCCGGTTATGCCAAGTTTATGAAAGATCTGGTTTCAAAGAAAAGATCGGTCACTTTCGAGGATGATGATAGACTGCAGCATTGTAGTGCTATTGCTACAAGATCTCTCGTACAAAAGAAATCAGATCCGGGTGCTTTCACTATTCCTTGTACGTTTGGGTCATTACATTTTAAGAATGCATTATGTGATCTTGGGGCAAGCATAAATCTCATACCCCACTCGATTTACAAGAAGTTGGGTTTAGGTGACCCAAAACCCACTGCGATGCGGCTACTGATGGCTGATCGAACAGCGAAAAGGCCTCTAGGGATACTCCAGATGTGCTAGTAAAAGTGGAGTCATTCATATTTCTGGCAGATTTTGTTATTCTTGATTGTGAAGTCGATTTTGAAGTGCCTATTATTCTTGGGAGGCCATTCCTTGCTACAGGTAGAGCCTTAGTTGATAAGGAAAAGGGGCAGATGAAATTTCGATGGAACAATGAAGAAGCTACCTTCAACGTTTGTAGGACCATGAGGCAGAGTGGTGAGATCCAATCGGCTTCCGCCATATCCCAAAAAGAAAAGATGAAGAAGGAGACTGAACAAAATAGTTCAAAACAAGATTATATGGTTGGGGATTTGGTGCTTTTAGACAGATCTGGGTTGCCTTGTCTTCCGGGCAAGCTCAAGTCCAAACGGACTGGCCCATACTTGATCACCTAAGTATTCCCTCATGGAGCATATGAGTTAAAAACCAAGGAGGGAGTGCGGTTTAAGGTGAATAGAGAATGAATAAAACTCTATTTTGGGCATACTGCATCGGTGAATGAAGTGATAGAGGCATACCATCTTGATGAAGGCTGAGTAATCAAGTATCCTCAGTCGTGCCGCGACATTAAATCAGGCGCTTGTTGGGAGGCAACCCAATAATTATAGTTTTTCTTTCTAGTAATGGTAGCATTTTATTCTAATGGGTTTTAAATTTGCAGGCACATCACCAGGAAATTCTGTAGAAAATTACTCTGCAGCAGTCACTGACGGATACAGCGACGGACTGTGTCAACTATGACGGACCATCGCATTAATCTGTCGTGCCAGGTACGTCTTTCTGTTATTTTTAAACTAGGGCACACGCGACGGAACCAACGAGGATAGTCACAAACGAGACGGACCGTCGTCGTGGAATCGTCGCGTCATTAATGAGGCGTACCCGACCCGACCCTGTGGGGGGTTTTTAAAAAAATTCAACATTTAAAACCCCCGACACTTCATTTCACGCCATTCCTTCTGTCTTCCTCCTATTTCCCTCCCTTTTCAACTTCCAAAATCATCTCCCTCTTCAACCGATCATTTTCCCCAAATTCTCCAAAGTCCTAAAAGTCCTGATCTACTAGTCGGAGCTGCTGCTGTGGGTGTCTTCTTGATCACCAAGTACCTTTTCCCTCTTATTTTTCTCAAATTCTCAGGTATGTGTCTCTAATTTCTACTTATTTATATTGCATTTTTTATTATCAATTAGTAGTAGTCTAGTTCTTCTTGATACGTTCCTTCTTTATCAATTTTTGTCTAACCTAGGATAAAAAAAATTCCCGAATTTGTTGTATTAAAACCCTAGAAATAAGTGCCTTAGCATTGCTAGTTTACTAGGTATTTGTGTTAGACAAATGTAGGTCAAAACACTACCAACTCGATTTGGGTCATAGGGGATGAATGGGGCATCTCGAGTTCTGTTACTGAGTTACAGAACGAGACCCCGATGACGGACCGTCGTATTCACGACGAACCGTCACTGGGTCCGTTCCAACCGCCCTAACACTCCACTGTCCAAATTTTCTCCAAGTGTCCACCAACGGCCACATGCAACGGACCGTTGTTCCCGCAACGGTCCGTCCTGCACAACTGTTCTGGTTGTCAGAGACCCTATTCCAAAAGGTCTCTCTCTTATTTTTTTAAGTGTCTTTCAACGGACACATGCGACGGACCGTCATACCTACGACGGTCCATCCTGCACAACCGTTCTGGTTGTCAGAGACCCTTTTCCTAAGGGTCTCTCTCTATTTTTCTAAGTGTCCTCAAACGGACAACTACGACAGATCGTCATACCCTCGACGATCCGTCCTGCATGACCGTCATGATGGTTAGAGACCCCTCTCCTAGGGTCTCCATATTTCTTTTAAGTGTCCTCTGACGGACACCTACGACGGACCGTCGTACCTGTGACGGTCCGTCCTACACATACCGTCATACTTGTCAGAGACTCTCCTTCAGGGTTATCCATATAAACATATTCTAAGTAAGACACGACGGACCCCATGACGGACCGTCGTACTCATGACGAACCGTCACCTGGTCCGTTGTGTTTCACTGTTACTATTGCAATGTCATTTTATTTTAATTTTTTTTTTTTTATTTTGTGTGGTTTTTCTTGTCTTGTTTGCTCCTTCTAGTACTAATGTTGATCCTTTACATGTACTATCTACTATGGCACCAAAACAAGATCGAGTCTATGCACGCGGGCCATCAAAGTCTGTCGCCCAGTCTGCCCGCCTGGTCATTGGCTCTGATGATGAGCGTGACCCCGAGTACGTGCCCCCAGGCACTTCCACCCCATCCCGTGCTGCACGTGCTGCAAGAGCCACACCCAAAAAGGTGGCGTCTTGCGTAGTCACTACCTCCCAGTCTGATGAGGAGCGCACACTGACCGGCACACCTTCTGGGTCAGCCACTAATGAAGAAGGAGCGTCTGGCTCCTTAGGAGTTTCGTGGTCGGAGGAAGCCTCCGGATCTGCAGAGGTTCCCACACCCGCCACCGCTGCAGCGTCGACCTCGTCTGATGAGGCTGACAGTTCGGAATCCACAACCGGTTCACCAGCTCGTGCTCTCACCCCGGTTACTGACCATCCCAATCGGTGGTGTGTCGACGGGCAGTTTCAAGTCTATTCCGATGCAAAGTTCCTGAATGACAAAGGAGTTATGACTCGGACACTTACATTGGAGTGGCGGGTCCTCACGGGAAGTCTCCCGATGATGCCTGAGATCCACAATCTCTTCACAAGACATCGACTGGAGTGGACAGCACGTCCGTTGGGACATTATAGTGAAGAGCTGGTCCGAGAGTTCTACGCATCCTATGTAGCGACCCTCCGATCGCAGATTGATAGGCGGGCTGCCCCCGCCAAACAGGCCCCACTGGAGCAGGTCGGAGTATGTGGATTTCCGGTTGATATCTCCCTGCCTGCTATTCGCCGGTTTCTATGCGGCGAGAATGTTGATGCTAATCGGACCCTTCTCACTGCCGAGTTTGACTACCGATGGCAGATTGTCAAAGATGGCCTTTTTCTGCGTGAAACATCGCTGAGAGAGACCACAAACAGGTGGATGGCCCTGCACTTGTCCGTTGATGGAGAGGGTGCCGACTGGGTGACAGAGCCGAAGGGGGCCATCAAGAAGGCCAACCTGACTTTCACGGCGAAGTTTTTGTGGTTGATTGTCCGCCACTGCCTTTCCCCTACAGCCGGTGATAATATCGTCACATGGGATCGAGAAGTAGTGATGGCGGAAATGATAGCCGGGTTCGAGGTGGATTTTGCGTGGCTTCTACAGGCTGTCATGCACGAGAGGGCTTTTAAGGTCACAACTACTTACCCTTTCCCGTGCATGATATTTTCTTTATGCTGATCCGCAGGTGTGCCTATATGGCACGTTTATCAGCTCAAGACCCCTCTGGGCACTGTTGATATCGGCCTCATCAGAGATGAGGCCAATGAGTTTGCTCCACGCAGAGGGCCCCGTCAAGAGCTGCCTCCACTTGGTCACAATCTTGCTGATACGGTAGCACAAGCCCGCACGGCTACGCAGGCGGCTTCCACTGACACTACCCCGGTCGAGTCTATCCCGGGTAGTAGCACCGCCCCGAGCTCCTCTCGCTCAGCCCCTTTACCCGCTCTGGTCCCGCTTGCTATGGTCCAGAAATTAGAGGCGCAAATGGATACACTTCTGCATCATATCCAGCCTTGGATGCAGAGGTCTATTACCGAGGAAGAAGAGCGCTTGGAGTGGAGAATGTTCCAGCACACAGAGCGGAAGATCGCTGAGGTTCATCAGCGCTTGGACGCCTTTGAGTTGCGAGTGCTAGCCCGTCCAGCCCCTCCGGTGGATGTGGCGACCCTTTAGGCTGCGGTCGACATTCTTCGCGCAGATATTTACACGATCTTAGAGGCTTGCGTGCCTGAGTCTGAGGCCCATTCAGTAGAGCCTGCTGAAGAAACAGTGATGGCGGCCCTATTCGCCAGTTCAGGGATTCCACCACCTCCCCCTCGAGAGAATGACAAAAGGCGTAGGGGTCAAGAGGAGGATGAGGCGCGAGCAAGGAAGAAGGAGCGCCGTGAGATGAAGGCTGCGAGGAGAGCCTCGCTTGCTGAGGAGGAGGCGCGTCAGATGAGAGCAGAAGAGTTAGCTGCTGGGGCGTCTAGCTCCAGAACTGTGGAGATAGAGGGAGGCACTGCTGATAGTGCTGTTGATGTTGAGCACACCACTGAGGGTGTCCAGATTACAGAGGTAGTGGGTTCCGGGGAACCGGACCCACCAGCTTGCTGATCGTCGGCGCTTTGCGCCCCAGGTTTGCTTCACCTACCACTCTAGTATTTAAATTTTTTTATGCATTGGGGACATTTCCATGTCTTTTTGTTGGGGGTGGGGTAAATGAAAAGTGAGTGCTAGGGTGAAGTTTGATTAGGCCAATTCACTATCCTCTTTTGGGGTTTTCTTGCCTGTGTTCTTTTTCCCGAAAGACTGATTACTTTTTCCGTTGAACCGGCATGTCTATATCTTGTGTACATAGTTTAATTCTAGAGCATGATGGCTAAAATGATATCCTGATAAAATGGAAAATGATGCACGACTAGGCATAGTAATTGATAAATGTGTGGCTCTAAGCATGACAGAGAGGTACACCACTGCATGACCCTATGTCTAAAATTCGAACTAGGTGTCTGATAATCTGATAGAGTGATGAGATGTCAAGTGAGTGTGAGGAAGATTTGAATAGTCCAGTATTTGTACTGAGGTAGAACTTGCCTGGTTAGTCCTGCTAAAAGTAAGATGTAATAGACAATTAGGAAAGGATCATAGGCCATTATTGAATATAGCCAATTTTTAGCCTAATAAAAGAAAACCAAATGAAATTTATCCTTCTTTGATCCAAATGATTTGAGCTTAAATTAGACCTTTCTTTCTCACCCCAACTGATCTTTTCTAGGAATAATGTTTTGGCCCTGGTCCCTCCTTGGACATGTGCACCTCAGCTTATGCCAAAAGCATAAGTTGAGGGTGGCTATTATGAGGAATGCTCTGGAAAGTGGGGTTGAAAGAATAAAGAGAGAGAAAGAAAAAAAGTAAAGTGACTCAAAAATTAGTTGAAAGAAAAGTAAAATAAAAAAAAAATAAAAAATAAATAAAATATACAAGAAAGAAAAGAAGAGATTCACTTACACAAATGAAGAAAAAAGGGAAAATAGCAAGGTGAAAGAATGTGGGAAACTGGGCAAAATAAAATGATAGAAAATGGTATGTTTAGCCGATATGTCAAGGAAGGGAAAAAGTCACTAAAGTATACCTAAATAAACCCTACCTGACCCTGAGCCTATGTTACAAGCGAAGAAAGTCCTATCGTGATCCTAAGGGTTGTATAGCGAACTTAAAGCAGTGAAAATAAGGGCAAGCTTATGGCAATAGGTATGAATGAGTGTGAGTTTGTTCTGAGAGTGAGTGTTGAAAAGTAATCCTTATACTCAAACTTAAATCATTGTGTGAAAAATGAGGATTTTGTTTTGAAGTGAGGACACTAGTTGCGTTACCGGAAATATTAGCACCTTAGTGAGAAATTGAAGAGGATAGGTGTTAGTGCATGGTGAGTCTGCGTCATGGTCTGATTCCACATAATTCAAGCCTAATAGTGATAGCATGCATAAATATGATGAGATTAATCGGGATTGATAACCAAATGATTGCAAAGGATAAAACATGGATACTATTGTACAAAGATTGTGTATTGAGTCATAGTGCGCCGCTTGAGGACAAACAACGAATTTAAGTTGAGGGTTTTGATATACCGTGGTTTCACGGTATTATTAATACTTTTCCCTTAAGATTAGTGTGTCCAAAAGCCTTTTTGTGCTAATTTTTATATAAGTTTCTCCTTATTGGCAAGAAATCTGTCCAAAGATGAATGCGGAGGTTTTTGAGCGAAGAAATGCAGAAGAGACCACCTACGGAGCTTGTGACGGTCCGTAGGTGGCAGCGTAGTGCAGCTGCTGAAGGAAGATGGGGAAGTCTGACCAAGTGTGGGGTTACGGAAAACATGACGAACCGTCGCAGCCATGACGGTCCAACCTGCAGGTTCGTCATGAAGATCAGAGAAGTAGCCCTAGTACCCATAATCCAAGAGTTCAAGTGTTTTGGAAAGGAGACCCTCGACGGACCGTTGTGCTCGTAACGATCCGTCATACCTGCCGTCGAGGGTAATGAAGAGAGCAGCAGAAGAAATTTCATCAAGATGGGACGACGGAGTCCATGACGGTCCGTCGTGACACGACGATCCGTCGCGATGTCCATCGATCCAGCCGCATTTTTGACAGATTTCCAGCAAATAGAGTCCTTGTTTAATTAGGTTTTTATTTTCTATAAATAGTTTGAAAAACCTCGTTTTTGAGGTTAGACTCTGGATTATTAGGAGACTCTGCATTATTTGGTTAGGACCTTGATTATTGTTAGATTCCTGATTATTTTAAGATTCTTTGAATTGATTGTTGGTGATTTTTGTTGATTAATCAAGCGAACTTTCGGATTTTACTCTTTCTCATTGAAGTAAGTACATGAATTCTTATACCATATATTTGAATATTGTGATTACGACTATGGGTAACTAAACTCCATTACTAGGGTTGTGGGAACAATAGGCAAATAATGAGGTAAAACCTAACTAAAATAACAATTCTAGAATAGTGTCTTGCATGTATTGATAATTCTTTCGCTTAGAAGTCTTTTTAACGGATGGCCAACGTTAGAACTCGTTTTAATGCTACTTGCCGGACCAAGGAGGTAGATAATAGGAAAAGAATTATCAACATAGATTTAGTGTATACTATCTAATAGGCTAGTATTGATTGGTGCGAGGTAATAACTGAGTCAAATATCGAATACGATGCTTAATATGAGGTAAAGATAAGGGTGAGTATACCAACACATGTAGCCGGACCAAGGTGCGGAGTGAAATTTTAGCCGGACCAAGGTGCGGAGTGAAATTTTCTAGATGCCGGACCAAGGATTTAGAAATACATAACTTATCACTTTGCATGCAAGATACTAGGAAAGAATTGTTATAGTTAGACTTATCAAGTTATGAACCTGTGGGGAACACGTAACCCCTAATTACTTTGATTAATTGATTAAACTCCAAAATTCGAAGCTGTTAGTTGTCTCCTTTTATTTCGCTAGTTATTTTCATTTATTTAGGAATAGAAACCCCCCCCCCCTTTTTTTTATCATTTTTGCATTCCAAGGAAGTAATTGACTGAACAATAGTAGTAATAAATTGAAGTTAAGTCTAAATTATTTTCCTCGTGGGAACGTTCCAACCTCACTAGTTGGTTTATTTACTTGACACGACCGCTTTACTTCTTATTTGAGAAGTAAGTTTGAGCGTATCAATACACTTATCTCTTGGGTTGTGTTTAGGGTTTTGCTTGCATAGTAATTTGGGTGAAGTATTTTCTCATTCCTTTTTCCCAATACAACGCCAAGCGCCATCCTAATTGAATCACGCTTGAACTCAAGAATTTCATCCCAATCTGGAGCAATAATGATGAGACACATGAGGACCTACCAACACTTGGGGAATAGGAAAACTAGTTTTCACAAGAGTCGCAACCTTTGCATTACAATCTATATTTTGTGGGTGTCTCACATAGATGAAACATCTCAAGCTAGGATAACTGAATTTTATGTTTGCTATATGTGAAAGTTTCCTTTCACCATGGATGAAGTGGCTAGCTGATGGTTGTCTGATGCATTTAGCAGAGGTACTGAAACGGTTTGAAAAGTGCAATCTTTTACTCAATTGGGATAAGTTCAAGTTTATAGTTAAAGAGGGGATATTTCTCGGTCATCAAATTGTTTAGAAGTGTATTAAGGATGATTATGCTAAAGTTGAGGTAATAATAAATTTCCACCACCAATATCTATTAAAGGTGTTAGACGGTTTTTTAGGCATTCATGTTTTTATTAGAGGTTCATCAAGGATTTCTCTAATATTGCACACTTATTTTGCAAACTCCTCAAAAAGTAATATAACATTGATTATATTTATGCTTATCTGAGAGCATTTGAAAAGTTGAAAACAACGTTAGTATCAACACATGTAATAATATCACATGATTGGGGGGAACCATTTCAATTGATGTGTGATGTGAGTGGAGTTTCTCTTTCTGTGGTATTGGGACAGAGGCAAGAGAAGATTCTTCATCCTATTTACTCTTCCGACAAAGATTTGAATGTGTCTAAAAATAAATATACAACGAATGAATAGGAAATCCTTGTTGTGTTTTCAACATTCGAGATATTTTGATCCTACTTGCTTGGTACTAAGGTCATAGTGCATGATAACCATTTTATCTTTAAGTATCTAGAGGCTTAAAAGGATCCAAAACCATGGTTTATAATATGGGTATTCTTAGTGCAAGAGTTAGATTTTTAGGTAAAATATAAAAAAGGGACAAATAATTAGGTTGCCGACGATTTTTATAGATAAGAGGAGGAAGTTATGCTCAAGTTAGGAGATGGGGCCAAAATTAATGATGCATTCCCAAACAAATATGTATTGACTGCTTCTTTTTTGATTTTATTTCTCGGTTCGCGGATTTTTCAAACTATTTGGAAAGGGATATGGTTCCATTGGATTTTTCATTTAACCCAACAAAAAATTTTAAGCATGATGTTGTGAAATAGTTCTTTTTGGATGAGCCTTACTTGTTTAGTATATTTGCTGATGGGACTTTTTATCGTTGTGTGATGAGATTGAGATGATGAGTATACTAGAGTCGTGTCATTCAACACATGTTTTTGGGGATCATAGTTGTATTAGGAATATTCATTAAATTTTTTCAGTGTGCATATTACTCGTCTACTATAGACCAAAGTGCTCGTGATTTCTCAAATCGTGTGACCGTTTCCAAAGAGATGGAGTAATTTAAAGAGGCAAGATCTACCTATGAAAGTGAGAATATGGAATATCAATCGCACGACTTAGAGTTTATATGACTCTATGCTAGTTTGAACAACTCCGCAAGTTATTATTATTACAAAGAAAATGACTCATCACTGTGCAATGACCAAAAGGTCCGTGTCCATTTACATATATGAATCTAAGCATATGGATCTAGTTATGATTGACTTGTTCCCTCTACGATAAAACAACCTTCACATAATGTATAAAACAACAAATATCCTTGGTAACATGGTTCAAATAAGAGAGTTATGTTCCTTAGTGTTACGGTACTCTTCAACAAACTCATAGAATATTCCGTCGACACTTCGTGTTCATAAATGAATTCAATAATTTTTATAGGCTACACTTCTCTATATAATTCTAAGCATGGCTAGATTCTATGAATATGAACTGACTCTATGCTAGGAATCACTTCATATGACCTTGTCACCCTAAACTCATACTTAATCCCTCACTACAAGTACCAACTCTCTAATACTCAATATTGATAGGTCTAACAGTTTGTCAATGAAGAAGTGGAGTCATAATACATGTTATCATATATAATGCATATTATGAGTATGCCAATCAACATATGTTGTTGATTTGAATATTGTTGGATATATGAGTCCACATACTACCTGAATATGCCCACTGTACATTACGTTGGATTTCCACGGTTATTCCATATATCACACAAATAGGAAATCAAACCATCAGGATTCTATTTTGAAGTTAGTGAATGTGTGTGTATGTGAATAGAGAAATGTAAATCAATCCTAATGAAATAATTATGTTTGAACAATATATATCATGAACTTGTTGCTTGATGGTATGATTAGAATATTACATCTAATAATCTAAAGGGTTAGTACTTCTTCAAGAACTTTATCATATAAATTTACATCTTCACCTTGTTGGACCATTACCATGAGGAGATTCTTATATGTACTCACTAATTTTCCATTGAAAATACAATATCGGGAGGTGTCGATGATCACTTATCCTAGGGAAGGCTTGATCACATGAGATTTATGAATGAATAACAATTAGACTCACATTACCAAGTACATATGGTTAATTCCTAAAATGTATGAGATGGTCGTAAAATCACTAATTTTAGCATTCCTTTTGTAAGTCTTAACTCAAACCATATTATGTGATTTACAAAAGGATACCCTATATGCAAACATGAAATATAGCGGAAGTCGAATATTCCATCATAAGGTTGATGAATATAACATGGATTACCAGAAAAGCACATATCCGCTAGAACAATTTTAATCACCAAAAAAAAGAGGAGGAGCGGGTGGGTTGGAGGGTGATAAATAGTTTAACTCTAAAAAAAAAGAGAGTTTAACCCAAAAAAAAAAGAGAGGGGAAAAGGTGGATAGACTTTTTACGCGTACTGTTAGGGAGAAAAGTGAAGAGAAGAAGGAGAAGGGATAAAAAAAGCCAATGATAGTTTAATGCCAGTAGAGTTATACTTTTATTCGAAAAGTACAAACCACGCAAAAAAATGTCCATTATGATCATGATATTTTTATGTTGACCTTGAAACATAATTACCCCTAAAAATGAGTTTTATTTGATTATAAAAATTGCTTCCAAAAAGAGGATAGGATTTTGATGTGTTCTAAAGTTACCAGCGGTGATCGTGGTGGTATTGGAAGGATTGGTTTGGGTCGCCAAGAAATAAGCTTAAACGAAACTCGCCTCGTACTCCATCAAGGGTGATAGGCCGTCAGAACATTTCGCAACCTTGTTTTTTTATGAAATATTTACTTTTTCTACAAATTGTATTCAAAATTTAGTAAAAACAATAACTTATAACCTATTATTTTAAAAAAAAAGAGACAGGCCCCTAAATTTGAGAACCTAAGGCACAAGGGTCTAAATTTATGTTTTCTAGACTATTAGTTATAGAATTCATCTCTTTGTAATAGGGTAAGGTGAGGAACTTAGTAAGGAAATCACTTACCCAACATAGGTTAGGAGGTAATGTTTATGTCCCCCTCCATGTATCTTTTGAATTTAAGAAATGATAAGGCCTGGGGGTGTTGCTAAGCCCCTGACCCATCTCAAGGGTCGTTCAACTAAAAAAAAAAAAGGCACATGTCTTTTTTTTAACAATGTCGAGCCACCCCTGCGGCTAAATCACTTTAGTTAAAAAGCTAAATGACATTCTGGAAAAAAAAACAAATGTGGAATGTAAACTAGATCTAACTCAATGTTATGGATAGTGCTTGTGTCATTATAGTAAATGACACGGTTTATAACCCTTTCACGGAATTACCCTTTAATAACACATTATGTAAACTATCTAGTGTAATAATGATCCGAAGTGTTTGTTAGTATCAACACCAATTATTGATTCTGGTTTTGCGGTGGTGGAGCGGTTTAGTGGTTGGAGTTTTGAGGATGGAGAGGTATTTGGGAATTGTTGTTTTGAGGAGGGGGTGGAGTTTGGTAGGAGGCGGTGGCGTATTGAGGGTTTTGTGTAGTCAAGTCTATTAAAAAGGGATTTTGAGCAGAAGTAGACGGCGGAATGTGAGCTGGAGAGGAGATCAGGATAAAGTAAAGATGAAATAACATATAACTGAACAAGGCAATAAATAAATGAACTAATCTGAAGAGGATAGCGATACTGAATCTTGAGATAAGTGAACATAGTGACCATTTTATAACATGCTAAAACTGAATACTTGATATACTAATAAAAAAGTCAATACGGAATCTAACTAAACTGTGGGAACTACTAATAACCGATTGTAAAACCACATCAGCTAAATGTATATTCTTATGTATACGCTTAATCGAGATGACCTAATATACCCTGCCAAAGGTATAAAAGCATAGTGGAACGATCACTAAATTGATGCCCACAAAGGAGACTTATAAACCACGTGGCTAGTAGTTGTGGGACTTTTTGGATATGCTGACCCCTATTCCTACTTAGTATTATGCTACTCCCAATGAATTAAGTGGTTAACTAATTATCACTAAGATTTTGGAAATACTGGATAGCTCAAAATGAACATGAAAACTAAGAATGCAAAAGTTAATCTACTAATTGTAGATTAAGAATAACTTATATATCTGACCTAGCATGTGTAACTCAAGAGCTAGAGAAATGCGTAGTTGGGGTTTTGAAATTCATGCGAGAAACAATGAAATAACATGATAATTTGATTTGAAACATGTTAATAACTAATTCATGATAATCAGCTGAAATTCTAGAAACCCTAGGTCTATTCATAATAAGGGAATCAACAAAATTACTAAATCTAGGGACCCAATGGGCGAAAAGAACCTACTTGTGAAATCGCACATACATGGTGCTGAATTCCATGGAGAAATCTTTTCATTTTAGGGCTGGAAGTGATGGAACCTTGTTGCGTTCATTAACTATGGTTCTTTGACTTTTTCTCCACTCTTGCTTCTAATTTTCTATGTTTTGATTAATGATTTGACAAAGGTAAGTTCTAGTTATATTTCTAGACTTAAACTAACTATACCTCATGATTTAGGGTATAAATGGCGTATCCTAGGGGTCCAACGAAATAGGAAAACAAAAAAAGACCATTGAATTAACTTCTATTAGAATGACCGGCGGATTGGACTTACGACCGGTAGTTCAATCTACGATCCGTAGGTTGGGTCGGTAAATCAAGTCTACTCGACATGCTTTCACTAAAACGAGCAAAAAGTTTTACTCGGAGGTCAGATTTTTACAAACTCGTTGGCATTGGAAAGATGATTCAATCATCTATCATATCGAAGGTCATGAAACGCCTAATTCCTTTTCTGCTAAATGTTATGCCTATTTGAAGTTAACCCAATCAGCAACTTCCTTTAACAAACAGTTTACTGGACTTACGCTCAGACCTACAGACTGTATATCGAACGTTGGTGTGTGTTGGTCGACCGCAGTTCATGTAAGAGGTTGGGTAAAGCGGTCTTGATCCACGGACCGTGGTGTAACTTATGGACTCTAGATTTGTCCATGGTTCGTGACTAAGCAAATTTTTTCTGAGTTGATTTTTAGGAGGGGCTGCAATGGTGAACCACAGTTCCAGAGCATGGGTCGTAGATCAGACTACGGTGCATAGGTGGTGGACCTAGGTTACACCTACAATTTTTTGAAAAGCTGAAATCTAGTTTTTTTTAAAGACGGGGTGTTACATTTATTTTGGTTCCTCTTTAGTTGTTTTTGGTTCTTTAAACATGGATAGTTCCTTTGAACCATATTAAATACAAAACGATTTTCTCTTTAGATGATTGAGTGTGTATTCTAAGTTAAGTCAATTTTCTCAATAATAAATGGATGACGGCCGTCTTTACAACAGATAATAAATTTACCCTATCATAGTAAATATACCAAGTTCAGGAGTTATCCTTGTCATCATCATAAACCCGAACCGAATACACTAAAGGCAATATGACTCTATGAATACCTAAATGACTCTATGCCAGGAATAACTTCGTACGTCCTTATACACAAATGTAGAATGATTCAGATCTTAACGTAAAGTAAAGTTGAAAGTTTCTTTGTCGATTAAGTTTTGATGTAAGATTTTACTTGGGTCAGCTTAAAGTGATGTTATTCGGTTAAGGTAGACCTAAACTAATTTAATTATCAAATATTAAATTGTCTGTTTATGACTAAGAATTATCCATATGCACTTTATATGAGTTTTCAAGTGTCACCTTAGCTTTCTCTCACAAACATAATAGGGTGTTATCAAGTAATTAAGGGCCCAAGCTTGATGACCAGATTTATTCTAAGATTGCTCTCAAACGTGTAAGAGATCCCATACCTTGAGTGTTTTATAGGTTTATGGTTTAGGGATTAGAACGACATAAATTAGTGTTGTATTCAAACTTACTTGCCTTTGATTCATTTTGCATACAACAATAACTATCACTCTAGTATTGGCATTGGCCCGTTTGAGGCTCTATGTGCTGGGAGGTGTATATATCAAATAGGATTGTTTTAAGTGGTGAAGGTTCTTTGATCGGTCCAAAATTGGTGTATGAGGCGAATTTCATGTTATTACATAAAGGTAGAAAAGGCCTAAAAGTGGCAAAAGTCTCTGCCTATGTTAGAAAAATAGATTTTGAGTTTGAGGTTAATGATTGAGTAAACTTAAATATTTTACCAATGAAGGTGTAAAAATATTTGTTGAGAAAGGAAAGATTAGTCCGCATTTTGTTGGTCCATATCAGATTTTGAGGCTTATTAGTAAGGTTTCTTATCAACTTGATTTTCCCAATCATTTGGTATAGGCACATCAAGTTTTCCATGTATCTTCATTGAAGAAATACGTTGTAGATCCGACATCGATAGTTCTCTTAAAAGGTTTGGGAGTTGAAGAGAGTCTTTGTTGTGAGTATGTCCCGATGATATTTTAGTTTGACAAGTTAAGAAGTTGCGAAACAAATAAGTTGCTTCAGTGAAGGTTCTATGGAGGAATCGGTTAGTTGAGGGTACTATATTTAGGGCAAAAGCCTATATGATATCATGTTGCCCTCATCCCTTTAACTTTTCCCTACTCTAGATTGAGGTATGTACATTCTCAAGGTATATGCCTTGGTGTCATGTGTCTTAGATATTCCCATGATTTCCTCATTTATGCATGTTGATGAAAATCTAAAATTTTGAGAAAACAAGTTTACTTTATTTCATTCTTCATTTATATGTGCATTTGATTACGAGTTGCTTATTGACTTTATGAAATAATGTTTTGAACATTCTTTAGCTTGGAGTTGATGTTTCCTTCTCGGAGATGTGCATTTTTTTGTGATGGCATGCATGTTGGGTTTTTAGATTGACAGCACACAAAGTGTTAGACCTACCAATTGCTTTTAATATTCTACCCCCACAAGTCATGTAATCTCTATTCCTGTCCAAATATCATTAAGATCTATATCTGAATTCATTTAGGACTCTTCCTCCTAAGACCCTTAGTAATTTGGAATATCATGAATTATGTTTCACGACCGTAATCTAGTCCCAAGACGAAACCTGCGTCGTGGACCTCTCATAGGTCGCAGACAAGCCTACATACATCTTTTTTACTTCATGTACGTTAATTTTGGCAAAAAATTTGAAACTTTTCGTTTCCTAACATGCTTACTGAACATTCTATTACATATATAATTGTTCACCACCAACCATCTAACATTAAGATCATCAAATGAAAGAAACAATTTATTACAACGATAAAGATATACTTGCAAAAATGGCACCAATACAATGTCTGAACAAAAATGGAAAAGAAACGCTAGTGGAATATACTCCACTATCTCAATCCTACAACTAATCTATAATGAAAATGGTCAAGCATCCCCGAAAACATGAGGGCCTACAAAGTCTGGATGAATGCTCGACTTTCGGATAGCTGCAGCGTTGATCCTGTAGCTCTAGCATCCACCTGTACCTGCACCTAAAAGTTTAGAGTTGTATAGGGTTACTACTCACTTGTACTAAGTATGGGTATATGGAAGCACACAACAAGGACATGCATGAATAAGAATAGATCTTTCCTAGAAACATGATTATAGTAGTCAAGTTAGTGGACTTGCCCAATTGATATTAGGAATATGAGTGAACTTTCCAAATTTTGATTAGGAAAGTTATGACATGAGAGTAACATGCACCATCAAAATTAACATTTTGCACACAATACACAACAGCGTACACATAGCACATGTCATAATTCATATAACACAGAACGTGGTTCATATCATTTATTCGTATGCCATGAGACCTTGGAATAATGGACTAGACATTAAGACTTCCCAATATGAGGGCTCAACATATGGGGCCTCAACTAGGTAGTCTGCATTAGTAAACACAGAGTCTTCTTCTTTCATTTATACGTTTTTCATTTCAATTCATTCATGGGCCAGTGATAACACCATCTATACCTAGGATGTAAATTAAGATTTTCATCGGGTTCGTTGTGCAATGTCCAAGAATGATCTAATGTCATTACTTGAGTGTAACTCACCTCTTGATTATCTTATCCTAACACCTTTGGTATCATTCGTTTCATTATGTTCAACATTTGAGGCTGGCCTCATTCATTCATAGGGAACTTTAACTTTAACCGGCATAGATCATGTAAGGATCATGAAATCTAGTGTCATGAAACCCGACACCCAAAAGAGGTGGACTCACCAGCCAAAGTGACCCAAAACATGCTAGCGTACATAGGAATTGAACCCCGCCAGGTCCCTATAATGGTAGTATAGTTTCTAAGAATAGGAGATATAAGGAGACACATACCCGGCATGCCGAACTGTCTCATCTCATGAGAGTTACGTGAACCTCGGCCCTTCCCGAAAGAAGGCATCACCGATGGAAGCAGGCTTCTAGTAAGAAGACATCATAGCTAAATAGATGATTTCTCATCTCATCATTAGTATTAAGTTTGTTAATATCTATACTTTTATTAGCCTCATCTCATGTTTTTAGCACATTCACTAACATTAGCACATTTGTTCTTCATAATTATTCGCCCCTTTTTATGTGAATGTTCAGTTCATCATATGCCGATGTACATGGCCATTTGTGTTTCACACTCTTACTTAATCCTTCTAGGGTTTCATCATTTCATTACATAATATTCGTTTCATCATATGCCAATGCACTTGGCCATTAAGTGTGTTTTACACACTTAACCGTTCTAAGATTACATCATTTTATTACATACATATTAGGTTCACTAATTTTTTTAACGTATGTTAGACTTATGGATCTATACATACAAGCCATGAAGTTTCATGCATAGTTCGTTTAAGTGATTTATATCTTCCTAAGATTATGTGGTACATGACTTATGCATCTTATATGTATTTCAAGGTCTCCATTTTGATCTAAGTAGGTAGCATTATTCTTGAACATTTATTTGAAGTATGACTTATGTATTAATACGGAATTTGGGAAAGGAAACCCGGTTTTAAAATCCCTTGAACAACACTTCAATTTTTTTATTCATTTTGGTTTGATACATATGGCTTGGGGACCCATGTTTGAGCCGCAATGCCTTCATTTTATTTTTCCTTTAATTTCTCTCTTCAGTTTTCGCTGAATGGAACTAAGAGGATTTGTGATCGAACCCCCACAACCTCATTTACTTTATATTTTCATTGCCTTTAAATTTCTCTCCTTTTGGCCGAGGTGTTGTGCTTTCGAACCCCACAGCCCCTCTTTAATTTCTTTTAATTTTTCTCCTTAAATCTTCCTACGAGGTCATGGGTTATCTTCCCACGCATCAAATCTCTTTTCTTTAATTTACTTTGACTCTCCTTCACTTCTTAGAGGTCGTGGGTTCGATTCACACGCCTCACATTCCGCTTCATTCATTTTCTCTACTCTCCTTCACTACCTAGAGGTCGTGGGTTCGATTCCCATGCCTTAGATTTTATTTTATTTTTTTCTTTTACTCTTCCTTAAATCTAATTCAGAGGTGGTGGTTTCGAATCCCATTCCTCTCATTTCTTTTATTTATTATTTTAAGTTACATTTTCTAGCCAATACCATATTTCGAATCCCCTTCACCTCATTTCTTTTTACTAATTTATTTTCATGGTTTTTAACATGGTGAGGTCACGGGTTCAATCCTCCTCGACCCCACTTGTTTTAATTCATTTTTTTCAACATTTTGAACACTCTTTTCTGTACGAAATTCATCAATAGAAGCTGGAAATTTTCTTTTAATTTTTCAGCATCCTTTCATCAAGTTAAACCTTAGTTTTTAGGGGAATTTCGTAGTGCATTTAAAACGTTTTATGTGCGTTTTCGTGTATTTGTTTAGGAAAAATATTATCTCACAAATAAGCCACATTTCAACTCATATGAACATCACATTTACGTCAACATGTGTACATGAAATATACAGAACTATCATGCCATTTTAGGTCCTAAACCATGAACAATAGCCATAGCAACACACACATACACACGTAGTTACATTTTCAGAAACATCAGTATAAGTCAAATAATTCCAAACATATATATAAACACATAATCATCACGGAAACACGTTTCATCCCTAGTTTTCTACCAGCAAACATAACCAACCTATGATTCAATGGGAGGTACTGACAGAGACATGCAACGGGAAAAAATCCTAGTTTTCGGAATAAATATTCTAAACCTTTTGGGGTCGCTTGGGAAAGGTCCCATGAGATAAGAGAACCCATACCTTTTTGACGTTAAACTCTTGATTTTCTTCCCAAAAACTTCACCCAATAACACGTCTTATTCTCCTCAATATCAACTCCACTCGAATCACAACCTCTCTTATCCTAGTGTGCGATTAACGTTTGTTTTCTCTTGATTTCGTGTGAGTTCTTCAAGTGTGAAGAACTTAGTTTATTTTTATAATTTGTGTCTTATTTGCAGAGAGAATACGTTAGAAAGAATAAGAGAGATTTAGCGTGAGAGTTGAGCGATAAACGTGAGAGAGTGGGACTTGTATGAGGCTTAGGAGTCTAGTTTTAGGACTTAGTCAATAAGGTTTTGTTTATTAAATAAAAAACTGATTTTTATTTTATTTTTAATCATCTATTGAATAATAATTATTAATTAATTACATTAATTCAATAGCTTAAATAAAAGATCACTTTAATTCATTGCTTCTACCTAGGTTTGAACCCAGGTGGAGCAAGACTTCACTTCAAGAGCCCAATATCAGACCACTTTCCCCAAAATACCCCTCCACCTTATTAATTAAATAACTAATTACATATTTAGGGTAATTAGGTTACTACCCTTAGCCTTGAAAAAAACCATTTTACCCCTAGACCCTCCAAACCTAAGATTTTCCCTTTTTAAGTCCTGTAAAAACTCCTAAAACTAAATCTTCGTATTCGAGAGACCTACATGGTTGGACCCAACCTTTCTAAGCTCAACCAACTTCCAACTTTGTTGGCTTAGCTGGAGCAGGGGTTCCGAGGTCTGGTTTTACACGCCTCGATCTGTGTGCACCCTGGCCTAATCATAGGCATTCTTGACACATTAAACATTTCTTATCTTATCCATTTTTAGGGTTGTTGCATTATCCCCCCCTTAGGAACATTCGACCCCGAATGACACTACTCTTTACTAACAATAAGTATATGATCTGTAGAATGTATGCATACATAGGTAATTAAATACTCCCCATTGGTGAATGTATTACTCACCTATTAACATGACGGTGCACATCCTTGAAACCTACTAGTAGCTTCACATTAATAGACTAAGGAACTCTTTCCTAAACTAGTCTCATCAAAGCATACAACATAAGTAAACATGTAAGTCATACAAATCAGCAACCAACATGATGACTCAAACATATTAACCTAATACTAGTGCATAAACACAATACACAGTCAAATAACTGAAAGACTAATTAAGACTACTCCCACGAGACTTCACCAGAGGTGCCTTCCCTTGCACCCCTAGCCTTGAGTGCAAATAATTCTTGCCTCCATGGAGCCTCTCTACTTGGACCATTAGGTTGAACTCTCTCCGTCCCTTGTTCTTGACTTCTCCTATTCGGACAATCCTTCATCATTTGACTCGTTTGTCTACAACTGTAACAAGCGTTAGTGCCCATCATACACTCTCCTCCTTGTAGTTTGCCACACCTCTTGCAATGTGGTCTCTCCTGAGGTGTATATACTTCATTGTTTCTTTTAACTATGGACTCAGAATCCCTATCATAGTGACCCTTGGATGAATTTGATTTCCCTTGGTGGGAGAGTTCCTTCTTAAACATGGGCTTATTCCTGATTCCAGTACTACTCTTCCTTTAATAATTCTACTCCACTTGCCTTGACATGTTCCCTGCCCTAGTGTGCTTCCTTTTCCTGCTTTCCTCGACTTAATGGACATGGACCATTAGCCTTTAAAGGGCCATGCTATCATGCAACATAGCTTCCCTACACTTATCCTCAAGATCCTCAGTAATCCCTGTCAAGAATCTACTCATATAATTTCTGTTCTTAGACAAAAGAGAAGTGGCATACCTTGATAATTTCACAAACTTCGTGGTATACTCCCTGACTGTCATCAATCCCAGATTAAGATTGATAAACTTCTCAAACCTACACTCTCTCATCTTCTTAGGAAAAATCTCTCCAGGAAGGCATGCTTAAACAGCTCCGACGTGGTCATAACTCCGCACAAAGATCTTCTATCCTACGACATCTTGCACCAAGTCTGTGCAATATCCTTGAGCTAATAGGAAGCCAGCTAAGACTTCTCAGTATCTGTGTCCCCATGGCCACCAAAATCTTGTGTACCTCATCCATGAATTCCTGGGGATCCTCTGAAGTCTTAGACTCTGTGAAAATAGAAGGATTCATCCTTGTAAAGTCTCGTATCCTGTCAGTCATGCTATGTACCAGTGGGTTCTCCGTTTGAACATTCTGCCGGTTGACCTGTGCACTCATGTCCGGGGCCTGCATAGTGATGTCCTGTGCCATCTGGTCTACAGATGCCCGCACCTCCGCATCAGTCAACCCAGAAGGGTTGCCGGCATAGCCACTCCTTCAGCTGGAATCTAGGGTGGAACTTGATTGTCCCCAGCAGCTGCTACTCCTCTCCTCTGAACAATAGCTCTCCTATTGTTTATTCTCTGTAAAATAAAAACATTGGTGGTAGACATGCTCATAGCACAATGAAAATCAAACATTAGGAAAGGCACGATAAGATAAGAAGAAGGGAAATTTTCCTACTCATCATGCAGTCTCTAATTAAGGATAGTGGTGCACTTCACTACCATGACTTAGAAACTACTCAATGTGGTTGATGTGAACTTATTATTTCTTTAATTTAACCTATGGATCTGATACCAAATTTGTCACGCTTGAAATCTAGACCCAGACGAGACAGGCGTCGTTAACCTCTCAGAGGTCGTAGACAAGCGTACATACGTTATTCTTAGTTCATATAGGTTAATTTTAGCGGAAAATTTTAAACTTTTTGTTTCCTAACATGCTTTCTATACATTCTATTACATATATAATTATTCACCATCAACCATCTAATATTAATATCATCAAATAAAAGAAGCAATTTATTACAACTATAAAGATGTACTTGCCAAAATGGCACCAATACAATGTCTAAACGAAAACGGGAAAGAAACTCTAGTGGAACATACTCTACTAGGTAAATCCTAGAACTAAGCTATAATCTAAACGGGCAAGCATCCTCGAATGCATGAGGGCCTGCCATGTCGGAAAGAATGCTCGACGTTCGAATAGCTGCAGCATTGATCCTGTAGCTCTAGCGACCACCTGTGCCTGCACCTAAAAGTTTAGAGTTGTATAGGGTTAGTACACACTTGTACTAAGTATTAGTATATGCAAGCAAACACCAACGACATGCATGAGTAAGAATATCTCTTTTCTAGAAACATGATTATAGCAGGTCAAGTCACTGGACTTGCCAAATTGAGATTAGGAAAGTGAGTGAACTTTAAAAATTTTGATTAGAAAAGTAATTCCATGAGAGTAACATGCACCATCATACTTAACAATTTAAAGACAACACACAACAACGTACACATAGCACATATCATAATTAATATAACACAAAATGTGGTTAATATCATTTATTCGTATTACATGAGCCTTGGTATCATGGATTTGACAATACGACTTCCCAAAATGAGGGGTCAATATATGGGACCTCAACTACAGAGTCTGCTTTAGTAAACAAAGAGTCTGCTTATTTCATTAATACGTACTTCATTTCATTTCATTCATGGGCGAAGTGAACACCTGCTATACCTAGTATGTAGTTCAAGACTTTCATGAGGTTCATTGTGCAATGACCAAGAATGACCTAATGTCATTACTTGAGTTTAACTCACCTCTTGATTATCCTATCCTAACACCTTTGGTATCATTCGTTTCATTATGTGCATCATTTGAGGCTGGCCTCATTCATCAATTGGAAATTCTAACTTTAACCGACATAGATCATGTGAGCATCATGAAATCTAGTGTCATCAAACCCCACACCGAAAAGAGGTGGAATCACTGGTAAAAGTGACCTAAAACATGCTAGCGTACATGGGAATTGAACCTTGCTAGATCCCTATATTGGCAGTATACGTTCGAAGATTAGGAGATATAAGGAGACCCATACCCGGCATGCCAGAAAGTCTCACCTCATGAGAGTTACGTGAACCTCTGCCCTTCCCAAAAAAAGGCATCACCGCTCATAGCTAGTCTATCGGTGCTCTGTATAAACCATTACATTAAATTCATACGTTATGGAAGCTGGCTTCTAGTATGAGGACATCATAGGTTAATAGATGATTTGTAATGTCGTCATTAGTAAAAGTGTGTTAATTTCAATACTTTCATTAAACCGTTTATAAGGACTAGTCTCTTCATTAAATTTACACTCTCATAGGTGAGTACGTTTTGGTAACATTTACTTAGGCTCATTTGACATTGCTCTCATCTTTTATATTCGCCTAATATGATGTTGTCTCCACATTCATTAACATTAGCACATTTGTTCTTCATAATTACTCCCCCTTTTTTACGTGAATGTTCAATTCATTATATGCCAATGTACATGGCCATTTGTGTGTTTCACACTCGTACTTAACCCTTCTAGGGTTTTATCAACTCATTACATAATATTGGTTTCATCATATGCCAATGAGTTTGGCCATTTAGTGTATTTTACACTCTTATTGAACCCTTTTAGGGTTACATCATTTCATTACATACATCTTAGGTTCACTTATTTTTTTAAAACATATGTTAAACTTAAGGATATATACGTAATAGCCATCATAGTTAGTTTAAATGATTCATATCTTCCTAATATTATGTGGTACAAGACATATGCATCTTGTATGTATGCCAAGATCTCAATTTCAATCTAAGTAGGAAGCACTATTATTGAACATTTAATTCACGTATGACTTATTTATCATTACGGAATTTGTGCAAGGGAACGCGGTTTTCGAATCCCTTGAACAACACTTACATTTTCTTATTCATTTTGGTTTTATCCATATGGCTTGGGGACCCAAGTTCGAGCCCCAATTCCTTCATTTATTATTCCCTTAATTTCTCTCTTCATTTTTCCCTTAATGGAACTAAGAGAATGTGGGATCCAATCCCCACAACCTCATTTACTTTTTATTTTCATTGCCTTTAAATTTCTCTCCTTTGGCTTAGGGTTTTTGGGTTCTAACCCCCATAACCCCTCTTTAATTTCTTTTAATTTTTCTCCTTAAGTCTACCTAGGAGTTCGTGTGTTCGATTCCCACGCCTTACATCTCTTTTCGTTCATTTCCTATTACTCTCTTTCACTGTCTAGAGGTCGTGGGTTTGATTCCCATGCCTCACATTTCTTTTCTTTCATAATCTTTACTCTCCTTCACTGCCTAAGGGTTGTGGGTTCGATTCCTACGCCTCACATTTTATTTTATGTTTTTCTTTTACTCTTCCTTAAATTTGATTGATAGGTTGTGGGTTATAATCCCACTCTTATCATTTCTTATTTTTTTCTTTTAAGTTACATTTTCCTGCCAATACCATGGTTCGAATCCCCTTCACCATATTTCTTTTTACTTCTTTATTTCCATGGTTTTTAACATGGTGAGGTCACGGGTTCAATCCTCCATGACCGTACTTGTTTTAATTCATTTTTCTTCAACATTTTGAAAACTCTTTGCTGACCGAAATTCATCAGTAAAATCTGGAAATTTTCTTTTAATTTTTCAGCATCCTTTCATCAAGTTACACCTTAGTTCTTTGGATTATTTCGTTGTGCACTTAGAACATTTTATGTTCATCTTCGTGTATTCGTTTAGCTAAGACATTATCCCACAAATCATCCACATTCCAACTCATATGAAAATCACATTTACATCAACATGTGTGCATGAAATATAAAGAACGTTCATGCCATTTCAATTCCTAAACCATGAACAATAGCCACGGCAACACACACATTCACACGTAGTTACATTTTCGGAAACATCAACATAAGTCACATAATTCCAAACATACATATAAACACATAATCATCACGGAAACACGTTTCATCCCTAGTTTTGTACCAGCAAACATACCCAACCTATGATTCAATGGGAGCTACTGACAGAGACATGCAACGGAAAAAATCCTAGTTTTCGGAATAAATATTCTGAAACTTTTGGGGTCTCTTGGGAAAGGTCCCAAGAGAGAAGATAACCCATACCTTTTTGAAGTTAATCTCTTGATTTTCTGCCCAAAAACTTCACCCAAGAACACGTCTTATTCTCCTCAATATCAACTCCACTCGAATCACAACCTCTCTTATCCTAGTGTGCGATTAACGTTTGTTTTCTTGTGATTTCGTGTGAGTTCTTCAAGTGTGAATAACTTGGTTTATTTTTCTACTTTTGTTTCTTATTTTGGGAAAAAAATATATGAGAAAGAATAATAGAGATTGAGCGTGAGAGTGGAGAGATAAACGTGAGAGAGTGGGACTTGTATGAGGCTTAGGAGTCTAGTTTTAGAACTTAGTCAATAAGGTTTTGTTTATTAAATAAAAATCTGTTTTTTATTTTATTCTGAATCAGCTAATGAATAATAATAATTATTTAATTACATTAATTAAATAGCTTAAATAAAAAAACACTTTAATTCATTGCTTCCACCTAGGTTCGAACCCGGGTGGAGCAAGACTTCACTTCAAGAGCCCAATTTTTGTCCTCTCCCCAAAATACCCCTCCACCTTATTAATTAAATAATTAATTATATATTTAGGGTAATTATGATACTACCTTTAGCCTTTAAAAAGACCTTTTAACTCTAGACCCTCCAAACCTATGATTTTCCCTTTCTAAGTCAGGTAAAGACTACTTCAAGTAAATCTTCGTTTTCGAGAGCCCTACATGGTTGGACCCAACCTTTCCAAGTTCAACCAACTCTCCAAGTTAGTTGGCTTTGCTATATCAACGGTTCCGAGGTCTGGTTCTACGCGTATCAGTCCGTGTGAACCTTGGTCTAATCATAAGCATTCTTGACACATTAAGCATTTCTTCTCTTATCCATTTTTAGGGTTGTTACACTATGACATCAGATATTGATGTGGCAACTTATAACTCCAAATCCTATAATCTCGCTAGATATGCTCCTTTATTGGTACCTATTGCTGCAAATAGAATTCAGAGATTTATGCATGGTTGTTTAGTCGTGTACTTAACGGCCTAGCCCCTAATATGAGTACCATGACTTATTCAAAAGCAGCTGATTTATCTAGGAAGATTGAATACAAGAGTCGAGAGTAGTATCCGACCTATGATGTACGTAACAAGGCCAAGATAAGGGATCTTACAACGGCGAATTAGGTGCAAATCACAAAACAACGAATTATGGAGGACAACAGGGCTCTGAGACACTGATACATTTCAGGAAACCACACTTGACCCACATCTTTGAGTTACTTTAACCGCGCAATAGATTAAGGATTTATGGTTTTAGGTTCAGGTTTATGGTTTAGGGCTTAGATTGAGATATATTATCCGACATGGTAGGTACCTAGTGAATATGAATATATAATGACTTATCAGTCAACGTACCTAATAGTTTTGTGGTCCGTGTACTAAAATTAATATTAATTGAGTGTTACAAAGTGCACTATACTAAATGAATTGAACCCATGAGAGATATGATTTTAAATTTTCATATTTGTAGGTCTAACACTTTTTGTGCCATTAATCTTTGTTAACCCAAATACATAACTAGAAATTTATAGTGACCATATCTAGTTCAGAAAGCTATTCTTAGAAAATCTTAACCTCTCACCCTAAGTTGGTGATATCCCGACGTTAAGTTAATCTTGCAAAAGTAGCTAGCAAAATGTAGTGGATCAAAGAGATCGTCAATCCGAGGTAGAGGATACTTGTTTTTTATGGTGACCTTATTGAGTTTGTAATAGTTAATGCATATTCTAAGGGACCCATCCTTATTCTTTACTAACAAGATAGGAGTACCCCGATACTAGGTTGAATGAAACCCTTGTCTAGTAAATCTTTGTGTTGGAGCTTCAACTCTTTCAATTCGGACGCAGTCATTCGATATTGAGGAATTGAAAGGCAGTTTGTGTGTTAGTCTTGATGTTAATCATAAATGGAACGACACTAGAATCAGATCACCATGCACTTGAAATTTGGGATTAAGTATTAAAAGTAATATGAAGAAACCCATAATTATACACTTATCTCTTTGGTTGTGTTTAGAGTTTTGTTTGCATAGTAATTAGGGTGAAGTATCTTCTCACGCCTTTGTCTCAATACCACGCAAAGTGCCATCCCAGTTGCATCACACTTGACCTCAAACAATTCACCCCAATCTAGAGCAATAATGATGAGAAACACGAGGACCTACCAACACTTGGAGAATAGCAAAACTATCTTTCACAAGAGTTGAAACCTTAGCATTACAATCTATATTTTGTTGCTGTCACATATATGAAATATCTCAAACTAGGATAACTGAATTTTTTTTTTCCTATAAGTGAAAGTTGCCTTTTACCATGGCTGATAAGCGGCTAGCTGATGGTTGTCTGATGCATCTAGCAGAGGTACTTAAACGGTGTGAAGAGTGCAATCTTTTACTCAATTGGGAAAAGTTCAAGTTTATAGTTAAAGAGGGGATATTTCTAGGTCATCAAATTATTGAGAAGTGTGTTAAGGATGATAGTGCTAAAGTTGAGGTAATAGACAAGCTTCCACCACCTATATCTGTTAAAGGTGTTATAGGTTTTTTTAGGCATTCAAGTTTTTATTAGAGGTTCATCAAGGATTTCTCTAAAATTGCACACTTATTGTGAAAAATTGTCAAAAAGGATTATAACTTTGATTATGTTTATGCTTATCTGAGAGCATTTTGAAAGTTGAAAGCAAGGTTAGTATCAACACGTATAATTATATCACAGGGTTGGGGGCAACCATCTGAAGTTATGTGTGATGTGAGTGGAGTTGCTCTTTATGTGATATTGGGACATAGGCAAGAGAAGATTCTTAATCCTATTTAATATATCAACAAAGATTTGAATGTGGTTAAAAAGAACTATGTTGTGACTTAATAGATACTCCTTGTTTTTTTTCGAAATTAGAGAAATTTTGACCCTACTTGCTTTGTACTAAGGTCATAGTGCATACTAACCATTGTATGTTTAGGTATCTGGAGGCTAAAAAGGATTCAAAACCATGGTTTATCAGATCAGTATTGTTAATGCAAGAATTATATTTTGAGGTGAAAGATAGAAAAAGGACAAAGAATTAGGTTGCCAACGATTTGTATAGATTAGAGGAGGAAGTTATGATCAAGCTAGGAGATGGGGCTAAAATAAAGGATGCATTCCCAAACAAATATGTATTGGGTGCTTCTTTTGATTTTATTCCTCGGTTGGTAGATTTTTCAAACTATTAGGAAAGGGATATGGTTCCATTGGATTTATGAGTGATGATGTTAATTGGTTCTTTTTGGATGAGCCTTACTTGTTTCATATTTGTGCTGATGGGACTATTCATCATTGTGTGCATAAGGTTGAGATGATGAGTATACACAGGCGTGTCTTTCAACACATATTTGTGGGGATCGTAGTGGTATTAGGAATATTCATTACATTTTTTAGTGTGGATATTACTCGTCAACTATCGACCAAAGTGCTCATGATTTCTCAAATCGGGTGACCGTTTCCAAAGAGAAGGAGAAATTTAAAATAGGCAAGAGATACCTATGAAAGTTAGCATATGGAATATCAATTGCATTACTTAGAGTTAATATGACTCTATGCTACTTTGAAGAACTCCCAAGATATTATAATTACATAGCAAGGGACTCATCCCTGTGCAATGACCAAAAGGTCCTTGTCCATTTACATATCTCAATCTAAGCATGTCGATCTAGTTATGATTGACTTGTCCACTCTATGATACAATAACCTTCACATAATGTATAAAAGAAAAAATATCCTTGGTAACATGGTTCAAATAAGATAGTGATGTTCCATAGGGTTCGGGTACTTTTCAACAAACTCATCAGACACTCCGTCGACGGCTCGTGTTCATAGATGAATTCATTAATTTTTATAGGCTACATTTCTCTATTTAATTCTAGGCATGTCTATATTCTATCAATATGACTTGACTCTATGCTACGAATCACTTCATATAACCTTTTCACCCTAAGCCCATACTTAATCCCTCACTATGGGTACTGACTCTGTAACACTTAATATTGGTAGGTCTAACACTTTGTCAATGAAAAGGTGCAGTCATAATACATGTTATCATATATAATGCATATTATGAGTATTCCAATCAACATATGTTGTGGATTCGGATATTGTTGGATATATGAGTCCACATACTACCGGAATATGCCTATTGTACATTAGGTTGGATTTCCACGGTTATTCCATATATCACACAAATAGGAAATCAAACCATCACGCTTCTGTTTAGAAGTTAAGTGAATGTGCGTGTATGTGAATAGAGAAATGTAAATCAAACCTAATGAAATGAATATGCGTGAATAATATATATCATGAACTTGTTGGTTGATGGTATGATTAGAATATTACATCTAATAATCTAAAGGGTTAGGACTTCGTTACGAACTTTATCATATACATTAACATCTTCACCTTGTTGTTCCCTTACCATGAGGAGATTGTTATGTATACTCACATATTTTCCATTGAAAATAAAATTTTTGGAGGCGTCGATGGTCACTTAACCTGGGGAAGTCTTGACCATATGAGATTTATGTTGAATAAGAATTAGACTCACGTTACCAAATTCATATGGAAAATTCCTAAAATGTAAGAGATGGTTGTAAAATCACTAATTTTAGCATTCCTTTTGTAAGTCTTAACTCAAATCGTATTTCAATTATGCTGATATGTAAAGTGTGTGATTTACAA
This sequence comes from Solanum pennellii, assembly GCF_001406875.1. Classification (NCBI taxonomy): domain Eukaryota; kingdom Viridiplantae; phylum Streptophyta; class Magnoliopsida; order Solanales; family Solanaceae; genus Solanum; species Solanum pennellii. Next base: position 16,137,829 of record NC_028642.1, on the reverse strand, counting down.
AAGGATGCCTTATATGAAAACATGAACTACATCAGATGTTTGAACATTCCATCTTAGGGTTGACGAATATAGCATAGATTACAAGAAAATCACATATCCCTAGAACAGTTTTAACCACACAAAAACAAAAGAGGAGGAGGGGGTGGGGTGGGGTTGAATGGTGAGAAATAGTTTAACCCCCCCCCCCCCAAAAAAAAAGTTTAACCAAAAAAAAAAGAGGGGAAAAGGTGGATAGACTGTTTAAGTTATTGAATATTTAATATTTTGTGCATTAGACTGTGAACACGATAAATGTTTACACAACTACACCAACATTCCATTCTCAACATGTAAACATGATAATATCATCTCATGAAGTCAACAACATACCAAATATACAAATAGTACAAATCAAGCAATAGAGTAATTTTCCAGATAGTTCATTTTAGCATAGACCTTTTGTCATATATAATGCATATCTTTGCAATAGGTTTAGGGTCAATGAATTAATTATAGTATCATTTTTAGATTATTTGAGTCCTTCGATAAGCAAAGGTTCCCCAATCAAAGCCCTTCCACCACTCCAAGTAACAACAAAGGGAAATGGTCTATACCCAAGCATAAAGACGAGAAAGTTTATGATGATGTTAATAAGAATTTCTTAGTCATGTTGAAGGGTTTAATTGGTATAAAATAAATTTTTAGTGAAGATTAGAAAAGTACTTTTTACGCTTACGGTTTGGGAGAAAAGAGAAGAGAAAAAGGAGAAGGGATAAAAAAGCCAAAGATATTTCAATGCCAGTAGAGTTATGCTTTAATTTGAAAAGTACTAACCACGCAATAGAAAATCCATTATTCCAAACCTAGATCGTGATCTTTTTATGTTGACATTGAAACTTAATTACCCCTATATATGAGTTTTATTTGATTATAAAAATTGTTTCCAAAGAGAGGGTAGGATTATGATGTGTTCTTAAGTTACCTGTGGTTGCTATGGTGGTGTTGGAAGGATTGGTTTTGGGTCTCAAAGAAATAAGTGTGGACCAAAACTCTCCTTGAATTCCAGCCAGTGTGATAGGTTGTCAGAACTTTTTGCCACCTTCTTTTTCATGAAATATTTACGTTTCCTAAAATTAGTATTCAAAATTTATTAAAAACAATAAATTATTACCTATTATTATAAAAAAAAAAAAGGCCCATTAAATTTGGGGGCCTAAGGCATATGTCCTTTTTTTACAATGTCGAGTCACCCCTGCGGCTAATGCACGTTAGTTACAAAGCTAAATCACATTCTGAAGACAAAAAAACACATGTGAATTTAAACTAGATCAAACTCAGTGTCATGGATAGTCTTTGTGTCATTATAGTAATGGACAAGGTTTATGACCCTTTCACGGAATTACATATTTAATAACACTTTATGTAAATATCTAGGGTAATAATGATCCCAAGTGTTTGTTAGTATGAACACCAATTATTGATTTTTGTTTTGCGATGGTGGAGCGGTTTGGTGGTGGGCATTTTGAAGAGGGAGAGGTATTTGGGAATCGTTGTTTTGAGGAGGGGGTGGAGTTTTGTAAGAGGCGGAGGCGTATTGAGGGTTTTGTGTAGTCAAGTCTATTACAGAGGGATTTTGAGAAGAAGTTGACGGCAAAATCTAAACTTGATCCATGTTTGAAGAAGGAAAACATAGAGGAGGCTTCCATCAGTAGCAATGTTGGCAATAAAACCTGGTGGAGGTAGATCGTGTCTCCTTTGCATATCCACTCTCATCTCAGCGATATGTTGTATCAATTGCATAATCAGTTCATTCTGATCTACAATAGTAGGTTGAATGGGATTAAAACTTCGGATAACCTACGTATCTTGTATCATAATTAGCATTTCCTATGTTTTCTATGAAGAGAATTTTAGATATTACTATTAAAAGTTATAATTTAGTAGTACTTTTCATATATATATATATATATATATGTATATATATATATATATGTATATATATATATATATATATAT